>NC_134690.1:54769506-54872006 GCF_050947455.1 Rhinoderma darwinii | reverse complement strand
CGATTGCTCCATCTAAGGGGTTAATGGCAGGAATCGGAGCTAGCTCCGGTTCCTACCGTTACAGGTGGATGTCAGCGGTAACATACAGCTGACATCCACCGCTGATGTCGCCATCTCCGCTCCTGAGCCGGCGCCATTGTGCTAGGTAGACCGGGAGACCAGTATTAGGCCTCCGGTTGCCGTTGCTGGGGTGCCGATGAGCTGCAAACTCCTTTTGACTGCTTCATTTAAGGGGTCAATGGCGAGGTTCAAAGATAATTTCGGTCCCCGCCATTACAGCCAGATGTCAACTGTAATACACCGCTGAAATCCAGCGATGATGGCACCGACTCCGCTTCTGAGCCGGTGCCATCCATTTTTCGTATGGATACGGCAAAATGTGGGAAACACTGGCTTTCCATGACGTGTCCATACGATAAATGTCGGGAAGGGGTTAAAAGTAAGTAAATGATAAAGTTGATAAATATCAGGTATACAATTAGATCAGCGTAAGGCCGGGTTCCCACGCAGCATTTATAGCAGCAAGTGGATGAGATTAGTAAATCACATGCCCGCACTGCAAAAAAAAACGCAGCGTGAACATTAATAAATTGACCTGCGGTGCGGAATATAAATCTGCAGCATGTCAAGTTATGCTGCATTTTCTGTTGCGGGTTTTCCCCATTGAATCGAATGGGGATGCAAAACACAACACAGAGCCAAGTGTTGCGACTTTTGCAGCGTAATCGCAGCGAGTATGGCTCAAAAATCGCAACTCTGGAAAAAAAAAAAATCCTACTTGCTCAGAACGCTCTCCTTCTTCCTGCAGTCTGGCCTCCTGGGATGACATTTCATCCCATGTGACTGCTGCATCAAATCACCGGCTGCAGCGTCACATGGCCTGTAACGCCATCGTAAGAGGCCGGAGCGGACGTCAAAGGAGGAGGTAAGTATGAGCGCTTTTTTACGCAGCAGAAATTCAGTTCGAAAAACCGCACCACAATGTGTTGAGGTAGAGTACTGACGTTATTTTTAAGTGATAATACTGAATTAGTCCCCATGCACACGACCGTAGTTTTCATCCACAATTACAGATCCGTAATTGCAGATAAAATATGGAAACATTCATTTCTATCGGCTTCCCGTATATTAACGGGTGTTTGTCCGGGCCGTAGAAATGAGTCGCAAAAAATAGGACATGTCCTATTTTTCGCATTTACGGAACGTGCTCCTATACTTAATACTGTGAGCGCGGTCCACAAATGCGGATGACACTCTGCGGCCTGTCCGTGCCTGACCGTAAATACCGCACGGTCGTGTGCATGGGGTCCAAGTGAACATTTATAAAAATATTGTGGAAAGATTTGTTATGGCTGAAGGGAGCAGAAAATCACCAGGGGCTTACCTGAAAAAAAAAAAAACGCGGGACATACATTCTCACGTGTGTGAGCTTAGGCTGTCCACACACGTAACGGATCTGTTGCAGTTTTTCCGCATCAATTCCAGAGGAAAACCTTACGTGCGGATTTTGCTACAGAAATGCATTGAAAAGGATGAAATTTGGATGAGATTTATTTTTTATTTTTTTTTAAATCTCATTCACTTTCCTGCAACCGTATTCCACAGCGGATTTCCTACCTGCAAAATCTGCAACAAATCTGCTTAGTGTGCAGGGGGCCTTATGGTTGTGAGCGTCTCTTTTCCTGGTGCTTTGTTTTGAATTGTCAATATATATTCTTAGTAATTGTGATATTATCTTCAATGTTCTACTACATCAATGTTACCAGTTAATCATTTTTGTTTCTTTTGGCAAAGTGTTGTGGATATTGCACACTCCATTATATTTCTGATATTATCATGATAGAAATTCCCAACGAAGCTCTAATATGTTTCTAAAAATGTTAACTCTTTGTGCTAGGCCAGCTCTACCTTTTCATTTAATTTTCGTTTTCCAGGCATTGTCTCTTGCTATCGGCTATGCAGGTTCCCACGTAGCGTAAGGAAATGTGGTATTACATGTGCCCACACATAGGAAATGGCCGACCATGTAATACTCTTAGTTACCAGCTATTTACTCTGGCTCATTCATAGAGGGTCCTGAGCAGGTGTACCCCACTCTATGATGTCCATATGCCTTAATAGAGGATATAAACAAGCGTTGTCTTCGTAAGAAAACTCCTTAACCCCTTCCCGCGTTTGGGCGTGACTGTACGTCTGGAATGAAAGTGATTTCCCGCATTCGGGCGTACAGTTACGCCCAAGCTTCAAACTGTCACCATGTCAACAGACATGGTCACAGCGTCCCGAGCAGGACTCGCGGCACAGGACCAATCACAGTGGTCCTGTGCCGGCATGAGCTGTGATTGGCCAGTCAGTACTGACAGGCCAATCACAGCGCAGGAGCAGTGGTTTGCCGGCATCTCCGTCTCTGACAAGCTCATTCCTGTCGGAGAGCTTGTCAGAGTCGGAGACCAGAACAAATACAGTAAAGAAGTGAAAAAAAGAACCAAAAAACCCAGCGGTCTGCCCCTTTTGTGCCCACTAACCAGTGATCACCCCCTTTGGTGCCCACTCGTTAAGAAAAAAATAAATATAATCTATATATATTTATCATTCCAGTCCCCCAGTGTCCTTCTGCCGTGCTGTGATCTGTCACCTGTCGCAGTACCCCTTCGCCATCACCCTGCTGTGTCCCTAGATTGCCCACTGCCCGAGTTCCCTGTTAGGTAGCAATGCCACGTCTCATTTAGTTTTTCACCTGGTAGGTAGGGTACTCTTACTAATTGAATACGGCAGGGTCTGTTCTCATTCCACGGTTGAGAGTAGCGGTTTATTTTTTGATAAAAAAAATGTTAAAATTGGATTTTTTTTTAATGTAAAAAAAAAAAAAGTTACAAAAAAAATGTGTTCGTTAGTGGTAGCAAGAGTTTATTAGTATGGCCAAAAGAGTCTTCTCAGCCGAGGAAGCATATGAAATGCTGTGTTCCGACACGGACAGCGCGAGTGAAGGTGAAGAGCAGTTCGTGCTTCCATCTTCCTCTGAATCCAGTGACTCTGAGTCTGCACCCCCCAGTCGGCACAGAAGAGCCGTAGGTCCTGCTCTGCCTGAGCGGACCTGGGAAGCTGCGGACAATTATACCCCCTAGGTGCCTGAGTTTACAGCCCCCTCCGGCATTCAAATTCAAATTAGGGGTTTCAGCCCCATTGATTATTTGAAACTTTTTTTTTTCAGACGCCCTTTTAGAGTTAATGGTCCAGCAGACCAACCTTTATGCGGAACAGTTTATCGCCCAGAACCCTGACTCTTATTATGGGAGAAGCCAAAATTGAACCCCCACAAACGCAGTGGAATTGCGGACGTTTTGGGGCTTATTTTTAAGTTTTGGTCTCCTAAAAAAGCCCAGTATTAGAGACAGGGGCGTAGCTAAAGGCTTGTGGGCCCCCCAACCCCTCCCCAAGTAGACCCTGCTCGCGCCTATACGCAGTCGCCTTGCCCAACGGTAGGAACAAAATCTTATTAGGGGAGTACATTATAATAATAGGGATAACATCTCATAGTAATAAATAATAATTTTTTTTTTATTGAAAAATAAAAAAAAAATCAAGATAAAAATGTAGAGGCCCGGGTACTGGAAGGACACACTGTGGCAGACCTATGAGCAGGAAAAATGTTTGTAGTTAGAAACGTTAATAGCATTTTAAAGTGCTCTCTTTAATGTCCGATGTACATAACCTGGTGTTTTATTCATGATAGATCATGAAAGTGTGTGTGTGTGTGTATATATATATATATATATATATATATATATATATATATTACGTAAGAATGGGGTTTACATAATTCCACATGATTAGTGCATCAGGTCATTCAGACAGTATAGAACAGTAATTGTTTGAACATGGTGTCCATATTTTACTTTGTGTTTAGGAGTGAGACAATTAAAGGCCAAAAAAAAAAACCACTTCCCTTCAATATGGCTCTAAACTCTATAGACAGCAGTCTGTGATCTTCTAGATTCTGAATCTTGGCAAATCAACCAATAACTGGAAAACAAACTCCCCTGCAAAATGAAGGAAATTATCAGCATTTGGGTCAAAAATCATAAAGGGATGTTACAAAAAAAAAAAAACGAACAGAAATCATTCAAAACAAATGATACTTAGGCGGGATTCACACGACCGGGTCGTTCCCGAGCCCGAGTGTCGGCCGGTAAAATCGGCCATTTTGCCCGGCCGGTTTGCATAAAGTTATGCATCCGTGCCGGGCCGGGCAGATCCGGACAGTGACATCAGCGGCAGCTCCTGAAGGGGAATCCCCATGTGTTCGGGGATTCCGCTTCAGGAGTTTCCCCTGATGTCACTGCCCAGATATGGACAGAGACATCAAGCGCTCTGTCCAGGAGCGGAATCCCCGAAAACACGGGGGTTCCGCTCCTACAAGGAGCTAAAATGGAGCTAGCACATAACAGAGCGGGGAGATACCTCCCCGCTCTGCTATAGTGGCGTCGCTACAGTAGTAGCAGCAGCAGCAGCTGCTGCTACTAGTGGCGCCATCGAAGGTGTCGCCGAGCCAGGGTGCTTTTAACAAGCAGGGGAAGGGAGCCAGCGCAGCGCTCCCTCCACCTGCTGTACACCCCGGCCCTGCAACACAGTGTGCAGCGATGCCATTCGTCAGAATGGCATCAACTCCTCCTCCTCACATGCACTCTGCGCTGTGAGGAGGAGGAGATAGAGCGCAAGCGCCGGGAAACCCGGCCATCACTCGGAACACATTCCGGTGATGGCCGTGTAATACCCGGCCCCATAGACTTCTATGGGGGCCGGGTGCCCGGGCGAAGATAGAGCATGTCCTATTTTTTGACGGACGGATTTCCCGGCCGTCAAAAAATCGGTCGTGTGAATAGCCCCATTAGGGGTCTATCATTTCTAATGCAGCCGGGTGCCGGCCAATTTATGAACGGCCGGCACCCGGCCGGGAAACCCTGCCGTGTGAATGAGGCCTTACTGGTAACTTGAAAGAGGTGAACTGCGTATTTGCTTTGAATATCATTCATGGATAACGAACCCCAAAACAGTCAACAAAACAAGGGAACTGAACAAGTAACGTTGAATGGTCATCCTGTAAAAATAGAAGAGGAACAATGAAGTCTGGCACATATATTAGAAACAGTCTAACGTTTGTAAGCATCTGCCATAACTTAATTCACACAGGAGCAATCAAATGCTATTCTGGTTTAAGAAAAGTTTTTCCAGTAGTCATCTCTGGTGAAATATACATCTATATACAGGGTTTTATCCTGTGGTTTCTAGCTAGGCAGATGCTATACAAACGTATCACTCTGAACCATGCAAAAGATTAGTAAACTGGAACCATGTAACGGAGAACAGGAAATTAGTTAGTATAAACCGTTTAACTAGGCGAAACTCAAGACTTCCAAACCGATATAAAACTGGTCACACTGAACTGGTAAACGGTATACTCACAAATCCTACTGAAAGGTATGTCTCCGTGCTTCGGCCTCAGAAAACTTATCAATCATGCTCTGTATATCAAGCTTTCTGGCCCTCTCATTTTCAACACTTAGTAGAGCAAGATGACTTAGTAGAGTTGAGACATTGTAATTTTTGATGAGTTTTAACTTTGAAAACGATCGTTCTGCTGATGCTACGGTCACTGGCAGAGTAAGAAAAAGCAGAAGTGCTATGCAGACATCAGGTAGAGTGGAAGCCAATCCAGAGCTGTCAACCAACAGGAGAGTAGCTAGATCTCGAACAGATGAAGATCTTTTGATATCCTCTGGAAGCGCAGACCGGAAACTTAACAACTGACCAGGAAAATCATTGGATAAGTCATCCTGGTAGAAGTCTTGCAATTTTGTTGCTTCTTTGAAGACTACATCATCAGATTCTCCTGAAAGTGTTGCTGGTTGCAGAATTTTGAACCTCTGTAGAACAGTATTCATGGCAGAAAACCGGTTTTGCAGCTGATTTATAACAATATCCAAACATTGGTAAAAGACTGTGGTTTAGAATCTTTCTTCCGGGTCCTGTAATCTTTCATCCAAACACAGCTCATCAAAGTGTCGCTTAACTTTCTTCACTCTTTTATTTACAAATTTTGCTTGGATGCCCCATGTTTCTGCTAGAGTTACCGCTGTCCTTTTTGCCTCCTCATAATTATTTCGAAAGTCGCTGAGCACTTGAGTAGCATTATCTACCAGTTTGGTTGCAGTACAAAGATCCATGTCTTTTGACTGCAACATTTTAGAAACCAAATTAACATTTTGTAAAACTTTGGCTTGCAGGACAATTATGAAAATAAAATGGAAGGATTCAATTTTTGCCTTCAATGCGCTAGCCTCATCTCTCTTTTGGCTTGGTGGAAATAATAATAATTTTAGACAAAGCCTGTAAGATATCCTGAAACCTAAATCTTAGAGCTAGGACAGAATCATATCGAGAAGCCCATCTTGTTGGGCAAAGTTGTTTTAAAGTTATAGAGGATTCAGAGGTAAAGAATGCTAAAAATGCCCATCTCTTCACACTGTCACCAAAGAAAGTATATAAAGACTCAACAGTGTAAAAAAAAAATAGCAATTTCAGGTATATTTGAAACTGCATCATGCAAAACTAAATTGAGGTTATGGGCAGCGCAATGTATATAAAGAGCATTCTTTTCTTTGCTGAGAATGCGAGCCTGAACACCAGTGTAAATGCCACTCATGGTGGCAGCTCCATCATAACCCTGGCCTCTTCATTTTGATAGATCCAGACCTTTCCTCTCTATGGATTCTATAATTGTCTTTTCGAGGCCAGCTGCTGTTTGATCCTCAACAGACTGGAAACCTAAAAAGGCTTCCTCTATTTTAATACTGGATGCTCGAAAGTTTTCATCTCTCTCAACAACGACGTATCTAATCACCTGACTGAGTTGATCAATTTTCCCAATGTCTTGAGTTGTATCCATTATGATAGAATCAAACTGTGACTTCTGGATTTCAGAAATTATCTCCTCCTCCACTTTGCTCGCAAGAAGACTAATCAGTTCATTCTGTATTTGTGGACTAAGATATTTCACTGTTCCGTGGGGTCTCTGCAAAAGGTCCTTTAGTACAGGATCATATTCAGCGAGTAACTCAATTATGGTGAGAAAATTGCCATTGTTCACCTCCCCTAGTTTTTCCCTGTGACCACGAAAAGCAAGGTTGGCCATAGCCATTGTTAATGTAACACTAACAATCCTATGTAAAGCTTGTCTCCAAAATGTACTCTCTCTCATTTTTTTTTTTTTTTCATTTTCCTCATCTATGGTTTTATTACGTCTCCATTGGTCATACACTATACATGCCTCTATGTGGGATTGACTAGTTTCATGGATTTTGATTTTTGCGGACAACCTTTGCCACTTCTGGATACCTTTTGCCCATGCTGGTTCAAATCCCTGTCTCTTGTGATCTCCAAACAACCAGCAAGGCTCACAATAGGCTGCATTAAGTCTGGGCGAATAACACAGTCAAGTAACAGGTATTTTTAGGCCTGTTTTAGTGACTCTCTCATAGAAACTTGCCGAGAAACCCCTTCCATCTATTTTATCTCTAGGAAACGGCCCTTGTGGTCTGCATGGACCATTACTTCTAATAAATCTTTTAACATTTCCATCTTGAATGGTAATAGGGTAATGGCCTCTGTCTGTTACATGTTCCTCGGATAGAACACCTTCAATAAGGCTAGACTGTGAAGTTGACTCTGACACAGACTGACTTTCCATCTGTTCCTCTGTTGTACTTGCGCTACAGCCGGCATGTACACTTGTTACACTCTCCTGCAATGAACTCTGTACAATACTGCCAGGACTTACATTTACATCTTCTATTGATGAAGTTTCTTCAGTTTTACTGTGAGAAGCAGATGATGTACTTGCATCTCCAGTTGCTTTAAAGAAACGACATATTTTTTGAAGTTTGGCATATTTCTCTTCTTCTTCCCTCTTCTTTTTGCGTTTTTGAGCACCACTCAAAGCATGGTGAGACATGATGCAGTTATATAAAAAAAAAATATTCTGTGAAAAAATAGACTTTTTTATACTGTATGACAAAATGCATATCTCTGGTAGAATAATAACTATATAATCTATAATAAAGCAGCATATGTACAATAGGCCCATATGAAGAAAGTGCTGTCCGTATACTATCCACAATTGCAGATAGTATAGGACACATTCTATCCTATTGGACAATGCACACAACCATGGTTTCCACGGTCGCGTGCATTGGCTGGGAGACCAGACCGCAAAAAGGTAGGACATGTTTGTTTCAAGGAAAGTATGGAATGTACGCCGCTGTGCCTGGTATACAATGAAGATGAAGTGGTGCTTGTCAGAGCTCCCGGGTGCCTTCAATCAGCTGCAAATTTGTGAAATGTTCCGGACTGATATTACATACTTTTTTTATACACTTAGAGAAGTCTCCCAAATTGCTTAGCCCTGGCGAGTCTTCTGCTTCTGGCTGATAAAAACAATTCCAAGTTCTGTCCTAGGGAAAGAAAAAACAACCACGTCATTTTTTTGCACATGGACTCTCTTCCATTTGTTGACACTTAAAGAGCTATTCCCAACTCAGATATTTCTGGCAAAGCCACAGAACGACATTAAAGGGGGTTTCTGGGACTTAAAAATTGATGGCCTACTTACAATAGATCATCATATCAGACTAGTGAGGGTCCAAAACCCAGGACCCACCCCCAATAAGCTGTTAAAAGCCTCTTCCCTCCTCACCAAGCACAGTGCTGTACATTGTATAGCGACCAGTGGCGTAGCTATAGGGGTCACAGCGGTTGCCAGCCCCAAAGTCGTGACGACGGTACTACAGCATAATGCCAGCCATAGCTGCCCCCACACAGTATAATGCCCCATAGCTGCCACCACACAGTATAATGGCCCCCACACCGTATAATGGCCCCTATAACTGCCCCCATACAGTATAATAGCCCCCATACAGTATAATGGCCCCCATAGCTGCCTCCACACAGTATAATGCCCCATAGCTGCCCCCACACAGTATAATGGCCCCCATAGCTTCTCCCACACAGTATAATATCCCCATAGCTGCCCCCACACAGTATAATATCCCCATAGCTGCCCCCACACAGTATAAGGCGGGATTCACACGACCGGGTCGTTCCCGAGCCCGAGTGCCGGCCGGTAAAATCGCCCATTCTGCCCGGCCGGTTTGCATTAAGTTTTGCATCCGTGCCGGGCCGGGCAGATCCGGACAGTGACATCAGCGGCAACTCCTGAAGGGGAATCCCCATGTGTTCGGGGATTCCGCTTCAGGAGTTTCCCCTGATGTCACTGCCCAGATATGGACAGAGACATCAAGCGCTCTGTCCTGGAGCTAAAGTGCGGCTAGCACATAGCAGAGCGGGGAGATACCTCCCCGCTCTGCTATAGTGGCGTCGCTACAGTAGTAGCAGCCGCAGCTGCAGCTGCTAGCGGCGCCATCGAAGGTGTCGCCGGGCCAGGGTGCTTTTCAAGCAGGGGAAGGGAGCCAGCGCAGCGCTCCCTTCCACCTGCTGTACACCCCGGCCCTGCCACACAGTGTACAGCGATGCCATTCGTCAGAATGGCATCAACTCCTCCTCCTCACATGCACTCTGCGCTGTGAGGAGGAGGAGATAGAGCGCAAGCTCCGGAATACCCGGCCATCACTCGGGACACATCCCGGTGATGGCCGTGTATTACCCGGCCCCATAGACTTCTATGGGAGCCGGGCGGCCGGGTACCCGGGCGAAGATAGAGCATGTCCTATTTTTTGACGGCCGGTTTTCCCGGCCGTCAAAAAATCGGTCGTGTGAATAGCCCCATTAGGGGTCTATTATTCCTAATGCAGCCGGGTGCCGGCCGATTTATGAACGGCCGGCACTCGGCCGGGAAACCCTGCCGTGTGAATGAGGCCTAATGCCCTATAGCTGCCCCCCACACAGTATAATGCCCTATAGCTGCCCCCCACACAGTATAATGGCCTATAGCTGCCTCCACACAGTATAATGGCCCCCATAGCTGCCTCCACACAGTATAATGGCCCCCATAGCTGCCCCCATACAGTATAATGGCCCCCATAGCTGCCTCCACACAGTATAATAGCCCCCACACAGTATAATGGCCCCCATAGCTGCCCCCATACAGTATAATGGCCCCCACACAGTATAATGGCCCCCATAGCTGCCCCCATACAGTATAATGGCCCCCACACAGTATAATGGCCCCCATAGCTGCCTCCACACAGTATAATGGCCCCCATAACTGCCTCCACACAGTATAATGGCCCCCATAGCTGCCTCCACACAGTATAATGGGCCCCACACAGTATAATGGCCCCCATAGCTGCCCCATACAGTATAATGGCCCCCACACAGTATAATGGCCCTCATAGCTGCCTCCACACAGTATAATGGCCCCCACACAGTATAATGGCCCCCATAGCTGCCTCCACACAGTATAATGGCCCCCACACAGTATAATGGCCCCCATAGCTGCCCCCACACAGTATAATGGCCCCCATAGCTGCTGCCACACAGTATAATGGCCCCCACACAGTATAATGGCCCCCATAGCTGCCCCCACACAGTATAATGGCCATCATTGCTGCGGCGTTCATGGGTCACGGGCACAGTGAATTCTGGAGCAAGGGGCCGTCAGCTCCTTGCTCCAGCATTGAATTAAATTGTATCTGTGTCCTGCACAGATACAGTACTTGGCACATGAACCACAATTTTAAACACCGAAAGCACGATACAGCACGATACGATACAATACATTACATATACACACATATACACACACAATGACCTCCTCACCAAGTCTCGTTGTTTTCTGGTGATCGGCTCCAACTTGCGTCCAGGCTCTCTTCCTCCGTCCGCACCACGCTGCGTCCTCTTCCTGAATGCATGGAACGCCCCTCACGTGATGTCACATGGTACATCACGTGAGGGGCGTTCCATGCACCATGTGATCGCGATATCACGTGAGGGCCCTTCCTAGTGCGCTCACCGCAAATAATTGTTTTTAAAAATCTGTTCTACTACGTTCGGCAACGGGGGCCCGTGGGCCCCCCAGGCTTAGGGGCATGGTAGCAACTGCGACCGCTGCGACCCCTATAGCTACGCCAGTGATTAGAGACTATTGGTCCCCTGATATTTTATATAATACCCCCCTTTACCGCACAGTAATGACAAGTATGCGATTAGAAGCCATCCTGAAGTTCCTTCATTACAATGATAATAGTCAGTGCCCACCCCCACAGGACCCAAATTTTGATAGGCTATATAAAATAAGACCATTGATTGCCCACTACTCCCAAATTTTTTCCCAAGTTTATGCCCTACAACAAAATATTTCGGTGGATGAATCACTAATGAGCTTCAAGGGTAGACTGCACTTCAGGCAGTATCTACCCAATAAAAGAGCCCGGTACGGCATAAAGCTCTACAAGCTGTGCAAAAGTGCCACCGGTTACACCTACTCTTTTAGGGTTTATGAGGGAAAAGACTCCCAAATAGATCCCCCAGAATGCCCCACCTTCCTAGGAATTAGTGGAAAGATCGTATGGGATCTTATCCATCCTTTACTTGTCCAGATAAAGATGATATCCTTTGCCAACTTTTATAACCGTGTCCCATTACTAAAAGTTCTCTCGTTCAGATCCACCTTGGCGTGCGGAACAATCCGCAAAAATCAGAAGGGCCTACCCAAAACTTTGCTGGGTCAGATCCTAAAATTAGGAGAGCGCAGAGCTGTCTGCAGCGACGATCTGCTCCTTCTGAAGTATAAGGATAAAAGGGACGTCCTTATACTGACAGCATACACGACAGCAGAGGCAGCCTTGTCCCTGTACGTGGATCCACCACCCAAGTCCCAAACCATTCTGCTTACAGGAGTACAAAAAGTATATGGGTAGCGTTGACCTGTCTGACCAGGTTATAAAACCATACAACGCCATGCGCAAGACCAAGGTATGGTATAAAAAGCTGTCTGTGCATCTTACACAGATGGCTTTATACAACGCCTTTGTCCTATGCAGATATGCCGACAGTGGAGATACGTTCCTGCAATTTCAGGAAAAGCTCATCAAGTCCCTTATATTTGGTGACCAGGTAGGAGAAGGCAGTTCATCCAGGTTCTTCCGTCAGCAGGATAATTCCCGGCCAGCATTTCCCCACAGTAATCCCCCCCACTGAAAAAAAACAGAAGCCCCAAAAAAAATGCTGTGTGTGTGCGCGCCAAGCGAGGCATTCGTAAGGACACCACATACCATTGTGAGGCGTGTCCCACAAATCCCGGCCTGTGCATGAAACAATGTTTCAAAATATATCATACCTCCTTGGATTTTTAATTTATTTATTCTTTATTCACCTTTTCTGTCTCCCATATTGGCCATGACCAATTATTCTTTTTTTTACTGACCAGCCCCATTTAAAAGTTGATCATTTAAAATTTTGTAAAAAACCACCTAAAACAAAACGAAAAATTCTCACTATACCAAGGACCCGAGGGAGTGTCGGTCTCATCCAGGTTGCAAATCTGGGTGAGAGGAATAAATCCAGATAAGATTGGTTGTCTCAGCAAATCTTTTTTTGCTGAGGCCTTTGATTTATTTTTTGGGCTGGATTTTATGGAATGGTGGGTAGGTTGGTAGTGGGACCTGCAATTCCCTCTCCCTCCATCGCGGGTTTTCCAGGTTGTCCTCCTTATTTACTAAAATTAAAGTATTTCTTATTATACCCCTAGATGAATATCTAGAGGGTTGTCACTTCACAATTTAAAAATTCTCACTATAGACCTGTACCACTATAGACCTGTACCACTATAGACCTGTACCAACATCTGGTCATCAAACACCATCCAGATACCAAACACGCAGCAGGACTATAAAATCACTGGCACGTTCTCCTGTACATCCTCCAATGTAGTGTACATGATCCTGTGTACAAGGTGCATCAATAAAGGAATCTACATTGGAGAAACAATACAAAAACTACAAACCAGGATGAATCTTCACAGACATACAATAAAACAGGAGGTGGATACACCCGTGGGAAAACACTTCTCTGGACCTGATCACAGTTTGGCAGATTTAAAGGTACTCATTCTGAAGGGTCATTTTAAAAACAACAGAGAAAGAAAAATTTGGGAATTCAAGATGATGATAAAATTCCAGTCATTGACACAAGGCCTCAATCTAACACCAGGATTTATGAGCCACTACATGGACACACTGTCAAGTCCCCCATCAGACTGACTCCAGATGCCTTAACTCCTAAGTCATCACCCCTATAACCTCAGTTTTATTGCCCCGGCTTATCTTAATGATATATCACTTCATGAACTAATTGTCTTTGTGTAACATCTAAATGTGCTTTTTTTCTAAGTCATTCATTTGTAAACTGCCTGAAGAAGGAGCTTTCTGCGCTCTGAAAGCCGCATATAGAACTTTTATGGTTAGCCAATAAAGGTATCATACCTTCTATACTTTTGTCTTTTTTGACACAAAAGTATTTAACATTTCACTATACCCCTAGATGAATACCTTGAAAGGTGTTACATTACAATCTAAATCTTCTCACTATACCACTAGATGAATTCTTTGAGGGGTTTAGTTTCCTAAATGGGCTCACTTTTCTGGGTTTCTAATGTTTTGACACCCCAGAGCCTCTGTTTTCATGACACAGGGCAATAAATGCCATCGTAGTAGGCCTCAGATGTTGCATGGTGCTCTTTACCTTCTGAGCCCCACCATGTGCTCAAACTGCAGTTTATCTCCACAAATGGGGTATTGCCGTATTCAGGAGAAGTTGCGTAACAAACTGTGGGTGCTGTTTCTCCTTTAACCCCTTGTGAAAGTTATGAATTTGGGGCTAAAGCAACATTTTCTTTGAAAAAAATCTACATTTTATTATTTTACTGCCCAGTGTATGAAACACCTGTGGGGTCAAACTGCTCACTACACCACTTGAAAAATTCCTTTGAAGGGTGTAGTTTCCCAAATGGAGTCACTTTTGGGGGGTTTCTGCTGCACTGGTACCTTTACAAATGCGACATGGTGCAGAGAAATCAATCCGGCACTCCAAAAGCTAAATGGCGTGCCTTCCCTTCCGAGTCCTGCCGCTTGCCCAAACAGACGTTTATGACCACATGTTGGGTATTTCCGTACTCTGGAGAAGTTGCTTTACAAATGTTGGGGTGCTTTTCCTCATTTATTTTTTGAAAAATTGTAAAATCTTGAGGTAAAGCTACATCTTATTGGAAAATAATGTAATTTTTCATTTTCACTGCTCAATTCTAATAAAATCTATGAAACACCTGTGGGGTCAAAATGCTCACTACACCCCTAAATTTTATTCCTCAAATGGAGTCACTTTTGTGGGGTTTCCTTTTGTTTCGGCACCACAAGACCCCTTCTAACCTGACATGGTGCCTGAAATATAATTTAAGAAAAGGAAGGCCCAAAAATGCACTAGGTGCTCCTTTGATTCTGGGGCTTTTGTTTCAGTCCAGTAGCGCACTAGGGCCACATGTGGGATATTTCTAAAAACTTCAGAATCGGCAATAAATATTCAGTTGTGTTTCTCTGGTAAAAACCTTAAGTATTACAGGAAAAATGGATTAACCGGTTAAGGACTAGGCTGTTTTACAGCTAAATGACCAGAGCAAATTTGACAATTTTGCTATGCGCTTCTTTAGATGACTATAACTCTGAAGGTGAATAAAGTTCATCTTTGAATTTTACACTCTTTTTAAAGGACAGATAGGGCTTTGTTTTAGTGGCATTTGTCAGTATATATCATTTTTATTTTTTTCTCTAAAGTGGGCAAAATTGGAAAAAAATTCAAGAATTTAGCAATTGCGTCAGTTTATGATAGCATTTTTCACACACGGTATGGACCACGGACAAAATTCATCTCCTTTCACATTCTTCCACTTCTCCCGTGCATGGGGATACCAAATATGTGTGCCTTATTCACTGTGCGGGCATGTGCCAGGGCTTGGCATAAAAGGAGGCTTTTTGGCCTTTTCGGTCCAGGAATTCTGCATTTGATTTTATAGCCGCATACTGTTTTCTGGGGGGCCTAATGCTGCTGAAAGATTAGAATCACCCCATAAATGACTTCATTCACACAAGTAGACCCCACAAGGTTTCCTTCAAGGGGTTTATCATATTTTTAGACAGTCCAGTTTTCTTCTGAAAGTTTCTTGAATAAGATGGAACAAAATAAAATCAGCACTTTTTTTTATCAAATGCGTTAGTTTATAGCAGCATTTTTCACACACGGTATAGACCACGGACAAAATTAATCTCCTTTCACATTCTGCCACTTCTCCTGTGCACGGGGATACCAAATATGTGGGCCTTATTATCACATAGAGATGTAGGAGGGCGGACGATAGAAGAAGCTTATTTCACAAATCGCTTTTTTTCAAAGCTGGTTTTACAAAACTCAACAGAGTTTCTATAACACTTCCAAAATATCTGCTCTTGAAGCAGAAATCCCAAAATATTCATCTAGGGGTATAATGGGAATTTATTTTTTGGGGTTTTCTAAAATAAGAAATTGCAGGTTTATGCAAATGGAGCTCTCCAGCAGATGAACTTTAGAAAACATGCAAACATGACATCCACCCCCCACCCATTCCCTCCCTCACCCTTGGAGTAAAATCAGGGAAAAATAAAAACGTAATGTAGGGCAAATATATTTTCAACGAATTAACTAAAATCTAATAATTCAGAACTGTGTGGTATTTTTTAAAACATGGCTCAATGCACAGGCCTGGTTGCGAGGGACATGAGGGACAGAAATATCGGGAATCTTTGCGGTGCCCGTCTTTTCTGCAGACGCGGCACTTTTTCTGGGGGTTGCTTCTGGTTGGTGTTGGGGGAATCCGACTGATGAAGTGTCTTTCAGTCAGTCGCGTGACATCCTCAGACTGGATGGCCACCTGTAACAAATAAATGGCCACTTTTTTGTACCAGGTTTTAGTTTTGCGTTTTACTAAATAGGGCTGTAAAACCTGGTCGCTTAAATCCACCCCCCATGTACTTGTTATATTCGGACACGCTCACTGGTTTGTGCTTGTCCGATGTTGCCCCTCTTTCCCTCACTGCCACTGTTCCTGCGGTATGTATTGTGCTTAGTACATACACATCTTTGCGATCCCTGAACTTGACCGCCAGCAATTCTTCAGATGCATAAGCACAGGAGTCCCCCTTTACCATGCGCTTCCCCACTAATTGCTGTCGAGAACCAATTCTGTTTTTGCGCATGGTACCACATGCCCCAGTCCTTGCAGCATGCAAATGCCTAAACAGGGGCACACTGGAATAAAAATTATCACAGTACAGGTGGTACCCCTTGTGAAGCAGAGGCTGCATTATCTCCCACACAATCTTACTGCTGGTGGAAAGATCAGGGGGGCATCCAGGAACATTTATTGAGCGGTCCTGCCCTTCATAAATCCTGAAGGCGGTGGTATATCCTGACCCGCTTTCACACAATTTATAAAGCTTAACGCCATATCTTGCCCTTTTGGAAGGTAGATATTGGCGAAAGCTAAGTCTGCCATGAAAGTTGAGGAGGGATTCGTCCACACTTACATTCTGCTCAGCGGTGTAGAGTTGCAGAAATAAATTATTCAGGGAATTTATTAGCGGTCTTATTTTGAACAACCGATCCCGGTTTGCATCGGTACTTGGGGGGGGCCTGTGCGTTGTCATTGAAGAGGAGGAACCTCATTATTGTCTCATAACGAGACCTGGGCATTACCGCAGAATATACTGGGGTGGCTTGGGCGGGTCTTGTTGACCAGTAAGACCTAATGGAGGGCTTTTTGACAATACCCATATTTAGGGTGAGCCCCAAATTTTTTTTTAATTCCTGCAAATTGGTGGGCGTCCAATCTCTGGCATGGGTGGATGAAGGTTTCTGCCTTATATATTGAGTGGCATATAAATTTGTTTTGTGGACAATCTGATTTAGGATGTCGTCCGTTATAAATAAATGGAAGTAATCCATTTGGACAAAATTTGTATTGTCCACGGTTATGCCAGGAGTGGCAGTAAATCCGTGGATTCTAGGCCCAAAAGATGGGGCAGGTGCCCATACAAGAGCCTGGACTGGAGGGACCAGGCTGTCCCGTGCTACAGCGCTACTTGGCCCTGCGCTTTCATGTTCTGCAGTTTCAGCTGCATCAGGGACAACGTCCCCTGAAGATGAACCTGAAGTGACGCTGTCATCGTCACTACCCAAAACAGGTTCCATCTCGGACGCCATCTCTGATGCGGTCTCCGACTCAGACCACAGCATGGCGTATGCTTCCTCGGCGCTAAACAACTTCCTCGCCATAATGTAACTAACACTAACTAAACACATTTTTTTGTTATTTTTATAAAACACACAAACTAACTGGTATATATATCTACACTACCGCTAACAAAAAAAAATAAACCGCTATTGCTATATATATTATATATATGTGGATATATATATAATTATATACTCCCTACCTGCCTATTCTAATAGAATGAAAGAAAGAAAGGTAGATAGATAGAAAAAAAGATAGATGGATAGATAGATTGTATAGATAGATAGAAATCTATGTATACAGAGAATGTTTTATGAGTGTAACTGTATTTTTTTTCACTGTATTCTTCTGGCAGCAATTCTCACGAGTCTCTTCTTCTCCTCACACTGAAACAATGTTTGAGGAGAAGAAAAGAGGCAGGAGATTTACTGCCAGAAAAGTCAAAATAAAACAAATGTGGTCGCTGTGATAGGTTTTCACAGCGACCACATGTTCAGGGACCATCAGATTGGTCCCTGATACTCTGCCCAGTGCCCAGAGCTGTTGGTAACAGCGTGGGCACAGGGCTGTGTGCACGCGATCGCATGCACACTGTTTTCTATGCAGAAATGCATGTGATCGCTGTGATTGGTTGTCACAGCGATCACATGTTCAGGGGCCAAAAGATTGGCCCCTGACATTCTGCCCAGTGCCCATGGCTGTTAGCAACAGCCAGGGCATAGAGCTGTGTGCACGCGATCGCGCGTGCACAGTCTCTGAAGTGCCGCCGTAATTAGTCTATATGGCGGACTTCAGAGACCCTCACCGCTGGCCGTATAAATACGGCCAGCGGTCGGGAACCTGTTAAAATGGAATTTCTGCAAAAAAAAAAAAAAATGAAATTTGCAAATTTCCCTTCCACTTTGCTTTAATTCCTGTGAAATGCATAAAGGGTTAAGAAACTTTCTAAATGATGTTTTGAATACTTTAAGGGGTGCAGTTTTTAAAATGGGTGATGTATGGGGACTTTCTAATATATAAGGCCCTCAAAGCCACTTCAAAACTGAACTGGTCCCTAAAAAAAAATAGGCTTTTGAAATTTTCTTGAAAATTTGAGAAATTGCTGCTAAACTTATAAGCCTTGTAACGTCCTAAAAAAATAAAAGGATGTTCAAAAAACGATGCCAATCTAAAGTAGACATATGGGGAATGTTAGCTAGTGACTATTCTGTGTGGTATTACTATCTGTTTTACAAGCAGATACATTTGAATTTAGAAAATGCTAATTTTTTGCAAATTTTCTCTAAATTTTGGTGTTTTTCACACACAAATATTGAATTTATCGACCACATTTTTTCACTAACTTAAAGTCCAATGTGTCACGAGAAAACAATCTCAGAATCGCTTGGATAGGTAAAAGCATTCCCAAGTTATTACCACATATAGTAACACACGTCAGATTTAAAAAATGAGGCTGTGTCATTTGGTCCAAAAGTGGCTTGTTAAAGGGGTTAAAGTACTTGTTAAAGGGGTTATCCTGTGAAAGAAAATTGTTGGTGTATCCTCAGGATAGACCAACAATATCTGATTGGATAAAGACAAAGAACACGCACGGGTATGTATATGGCAAAATGTCTATAGACACCCAGAATATATACTAAAACGTATAAATTTATTAACAAAAAATACTCCACAAACACGATAAAAACATTTAAAAAAACAGATGGCTGCTATAACTGGTTCAACTTGGAGATACTGCCCTGATAAGCAGCCCAATACTAACTCTCCCAGAAAAGAACCTACCTCAAATAACCCTCACGTAATGATGACAAAGATATGGACACAGAAAAAAAGAATATTGCATCAGACCATGTGAATAAATGAGTCCTGAAGGCGTAGTGAAGTGTCCAAACAGAGGGGTTATGGAGGTATAAAGCGCCCCACGCGTATCGCCACAATGTGGCTTCCTCAGGGTACTATAACAATATCTGATTAGTGAGCACCCCCGCCAATCAACTGTTTGGAGGGGCCACGACGCTTCCGGCTCACGTTGCTTCCCCATTATACTGTAAAGCACCGACTCATTCATAGCAGCGGTTCACAGTATTATGCTCCTCCCATTCACCTAGACGGGAGGAATCTGTCATACCGTGATCTGCTGCTAAAACTGTGTTGGCTTTTTACGGTATAGAGCAGCATGAGTGATGAAGGCAAAGCAGTGCTCGCCAGGGAGCCGCGGCCTCTTCAAACAGATGATTGGCACGAGTAGGTACACCCCCGGTCAGATATTGATGGTCTATCCTGAGGAAAGGTCATCAATTTTCTTTCACCGGATAACTCCTTTAACACGACCTCTTTAAAGGGTATGTCCACCTTTGCAACCAAAATTTTTAGTGCTGCATCTAAAATTTAAAAAAACATACATACTCTTTTTAAAGGGGTTGGCCAGTCATAAGAAATTGATATCCTCAGGATAGGCCATCAATATCTGATCGGTGGGTGTCCGACTACAGGCACCCCCCACCGATCAGCTGTTTTGAAGGGGCCGCGGCGCTTATATGATGGCTGCTTCCCCTTCATTCCCTACTCTGAATAGTTTTTTGGCCGGAGTGTCCGCTGCGGAAATTCTACACGGGAAAAAATAAATGGATACTTACCATGGCGACACGTCCTGCAGCCCTGGGATGACGTTTCATCCCATGTGACCGCTGCATCCTGTGATTGGCTGCAGCAGTCACATGGGATGAAACGCCATCCCAGGAGGCCGGCCTGGCTGAAGAAAAACAGAATTCTGGGTAAGTATAAGATATTTTTTTCTGATCTGCGTTTAAAAAAAAAAAAAAAAAAAAAATGTCCCTGGCATAATTGCTGCTTTTCTGCCACAAGAAAATTCGACAGCTGCGGATTTTACCACCCAGTTGAATTTAATTGGGAAAACCCGCAACAAATAAGCAGGGTTTACGCAAATGCAATTGACCCGCACCGCAGGTCATTTTCTGAGTGTTTTTTCCGTTTACTATTTGCGCAGCGTGTGGATGAGATTTATTTAAATCCAATCCACTTTGCTGCTACTGTATTATGCTGCGGAAAATCCTAAGTATTTATATTACGTGTGAACTTACCATAATCCTCTGAACCGCCGCTACAAGTATGTCGGCGATTCACAGTATAAGCAGTGACCGTAATTAATGGGAAGCAGACGGCTTCTTTAAAAACGCTGATCGGCAGGGGGTCAGGTAAGATATTGAGGGTAGTCCATCAATTTTTTATGACTGGATAACCACTCTAAGGCTGAGTTCACACGGGGCGGATACGTTGCGTAAAAGCACACCGCGTATTTGCCCTGTGGGCCACAGGGAATTCCGGGCGAAAAACCACACCAAGCCTGCTAGCATGACGTTTCTTCTCAGAGACCGATGCAGCCTGTGATTGGCCGCGGCAGTTGTCATATGAAGTAAAACGTCATCCCAGAGCGGACTCTCCTAAACCCTGTTTTACCGCTCTGTGTTGCGGCTAAAGCGCGTGATTTCCGACCATGAAGAAAAAAAACAGCGTAGCTCGCTGAGCTATGCTGTTTTCGTAACTCCCATAGTAGTGAATGGCAGTTATGGAAGCAGCATAGCATGCGAGCTACGCTGTTTCCTATCATGGTCAGGAATCGCACGAGTCAGCCGGACCACAGAGAAAGGTGAGGGTCCCAGATGTGGGGCCCGCATCTATCTGGCATTTATGGCATATCCTGTGTGTATGTCATAATTGTCACTGATGGGGAAAACCCCTTTAAGGAGGCATTCTCTAAGGCCCCATGCACACGACCGTGCCCGCAATCGCGGCCCGCGATTGCGGGCACGGCCGGCCGCTGACTGACAGCCGCATTTTCGGGCCGTGCTCCCATACAAAGTATGGGAGCACGGCCCGCAAAATGCGAAAGAACGGACATGTTCCATAATTCCTGGAACATTTCCACGGCACTGACACCCTTCCGTAGTGCTACGGAAAGGTGTCAGTGTTCAATGAAAGTGAATGGCTCCTTTTTTGCGGACCGCAATTGCGGTCCGCAAAAACGGAGGTTTTTTGCTGTCGTGTGCATGGGGCCTTAGATAGAAGAAGTGGCATGTAATGTAGGCTTGTAGACCACGTGACCATGACCGGGCTGCAGGTCTACTGTAACATGACAGACAATGATACAAAACCTTCCTGTTTGTGAATTAGGAAGTAAGAGAGATCTGCAGCACTAACTCTCTGTGCTTTGAATGGAAATGCTCCACATAGGGACTGTACACGAGGATCTAAGAGCACTGAAGTTTTTTTTTTTTTCTTATTCAAAAATTTTTATTGAGTTTTAGAACACAAAATTACAAAACATATGGGAGAGAAGGCCTCCACCCATAACTAAAAGAACAAACAAGGTCAGTGGACCAAAGCAAAAACATACAGAAAAAAAAGGGAAAAATCAATAATGTGCATCACATCTTGACATGAAACAGAATTATCAGTGTACAACAGTAGCATGAATAATCATAAAGGCATAATCATCAAAAGGTACAATGAGATCACTTAACTCAAACAGAGAAGGAGAGGCACTTAGCCCTAGTCAGGGGGAAAGAAAGTACAGAAAAAGGCCCCACGAGAGGGAAGGATAGGGGGGAGGGGAGAGGACAGGAGGGATCCTGGACTCCAGTTCCAGCGTATTATGAGTAAAAAATCAGCAGCGAGCAAGAGCCGTAGTATGTTTCACAGGGGCATAGGCCGACTCAGGCTACAACCGTGAGGTAGGAAGGCGAAGAAAGAAACACTATCCAAGGAGACCATGTAGACGTGTATTTTACCACAGCTGCCGGGGAGTGAGCCACCAAGTGTTCCATTCGCTGTATCAAGGCAACTTCCCGAAACCACTCATCTAATGTTGGGGGCATTGCCGTTTTCCACCTGCGCGGGATCACTGACTTTGCCGCCTGAAGCAGATGTCTAGTTAGGGAGCTTTTATAAATGTGTAATGGCATCGGGAACATGAATAAGAGAGCTGCCTCCGGAGAGTTGGGGACAGAGACTCCAGTAACCTCCAATATCAATTTAAGTACCGCATCCCAAAAACTCCTCAACAAGGGGCAACTCCACCAAACATGAGACATGGAACCTCCCACAGCACCACAGCGCCAACAATTATCAGGCACAGACGGATACCATTTATGAAGCACAGCCGGGACCCGATACCATCTAGAGACAATTTTATAACTAGTTTCCTGGGCCCTAACGGCTATAGAGGCTTTTTGTGAGAGGGAGAAACACCGCTTCCATTGTGTATCAGTAAATGTAGTATGTAATTCTCTCTCCCAGGCCCCGCAGAAGGAGGGGAGTTGTTGGGAACGCAGCGAAAGGAGTAATTTATATATTGTGGATATGGTATGTGTAGGGGGCTGGGAGGAGACACATAGGCGCTCAAAGTCCGTCAACGACCTGTGAAGATGTGCGCGTCGGTTTACCACTCCATAAAAATGTTTTAACTGGGCATACTCATATATATGGCGAGTGAGGGGCACGGCATCGGGGCAGATGGAGGTTAGAGGGAGAAGAGAGGAAGCGGAGAGGACCTGGGCAAAATACATGGGGTTGGTGGACTGCCTGCCTAGGAAGGAGCGACCAGCCTTACCAGCAGGAAAGGCTGGATTATCTGTGATAGGAGTTAAAGGACCCAGGGGGTCTACAAGCGTACTTCCAGGCCCTAAGGACCTCAACGCCCTGAGAGTATGGTAAACAACAAAGGAGGCTTGAGTCGGTCTATTCCCGGGCAGGATCCACGGCAGGGATGATAGGGTACTGGGACATAGTTGTTGAGCTAAACGAACCCATAGTTTTGATTCACGGTTATGAAAGAAATCTAAAACCCGTGCGTGATTTGATGCCAAATAGTAGAGCCGACAATCCGGCAGACCAACCCCACCCGTACCCCTGGAACGAGTCAGAAGAGCCCGGCTCAGACGTGGGCGACCAGTCGGCCAAATGAAGGAGCCGAAGCATCGCTGAAGCCGCAACCAATAGGAAGATGGGATAGAGATGGGGATCGTCTGCAGGAGATAAAGCAAGCGGGGGAGGAGGGACATCTTAATAATATTGATACGGCCAAACCAGGAAAACTCAGTCTTATGCCAGGAATTAAGGTCAGTACGAAACTTGGCCAGTAGGGGGATAAAATTATTTGTAAACAATTGTGTAAGGTCCCCACTTATACGGGCACCCAAATATGTAATACCTCTAGAGGGCCATGAAAAGGGGAAATTACTTTGGAGAAGCGACACTAATGGGCCCGGGAGAGAAACATTTAGCGCCTCAGACTTAGAGAAATTGATTTTGAAATTAGACCATGTTCCAAAACGAGACAGCTCGGACATCAGTGAAGGGAGAGAGACATGAGGGTCTGTGAGATAGACCAATAGGTCATCAGCGAATGCCGAGCACTTGTATTCCTTCCCTCCAATGTTAATACCCTTAATATCTGAGTTGTTCCGAATGGAGGCCATGAGATGTTCCATAACCAGGACATACAACAGGGGGGATAGGGGACAGCCCTGTCGTGTGCCATTGTAAATAGGGAAAGGTGCCGAAAGGGAGCCATTTATTTTTATTTGGGCCGAGGGTGTACGATACAATGCCATAATTTTTGCCAAAAAAGATGGTCCTATTCCCACATGTCGAAGGGTTTGGTAAAGGGCAGACCACGATATTCTGTCGAACGCCTTTTCAGCATCCAGGGACAGGATCATGAGCGGGATTCGGTTAGCCTGGGCGTGGTGAATGATATCAAAAGTTTTAAGGGTGTTGTCACGGGCCTCCCGACCAGGCACAAACCCCACCTGATCCGGGTGAATTAGATCTGGCAGGTATTTATTCAGTCTATTGGCGAGCAATTTGGCGTAAATTTTTAAGTCTACATTGAGCAGGGAGATGGGACGATAACTGGAGCAGAGTTGAGGGTCTTTACCCGGCTTAGGGATAACCGCGACATGAGCCAAGGTGGAGCTAGGGGGAAACAGGACCTCCGGGGAAATAGAGTTGAAAGCTGACAACAGAAGCGGTAGCAACCGGTCCGCCAACACCTTATAAAACTTGACAGTGTAACCATCCGGGCCAGGACTCTTTCCCCCAGGAAGATCAGATATAACCATGAGGAGCTCCGCGGGAGTGAAGTCCGTATCAAGTTCCTCAGCCATCTCCCCAGACAACGGTGTGAAGGGAGATGAGAAAGAGTCCCGTCCCGGCGGATGGGAGGGGGCGGGGGTGGGAGGGTTAAGGTTGTAAAGCTCAGAGAAAAAGCTATGGAAGCACTCCGCTATCTCTGGGGTCGTGTGAACAACTTGGCCAGAAGGGGCCTTAGTATTTGGGATGTGTGACTGGGCAATTCTGGTTTTTAAAGCTCTGGCCAACATACGTCCGCTCTTGTTGCCAAACTCGTAGAATTTACTGCGACAGACTTGAAGAGCGCGCTGCTGGGCAGAGTCCAACAGCCGTCTGGCGTCCTGTCGGGCAATCTGTAACTCACGTAAAATCGGGAGAGACAGCGCACGTTTGTGAGCCAGTTCAAGAGCACTAATTTTTTGGAGAGCAATTTTAAGGGAGTGGGCCCTTTCCCTCTTAAGGCGCGCCCCGTGTTTTATGAGGACCCCCCTGAGAACACATTTAAGAGCTTCCCAACGAACCAAGGGGGATGTGTCGTCCTGGGCATGATCAATAGTGAAATTTTCCACCGTTTGAAGCAAATCAGCATGGCACACCCCATCCAGGAGCAGGGACTCATTCAGTCTCCAAGTCCAGGGGCCTTTAGTGATGAAGGGGAGATGTAAGGTACAATATACCGGGGCATGGTCAGACCACAGGATACTGCCAATGGACGTAGATGCCACCCAGGGGAGAGCATGTTGCTGAAGGAAAATGTAATCCAGGCGACTGTAGGTGCCATGCGGATGGGAGTAAAAACTATAATCCTTATCCGTGGGGTGTTGAATGCGCCATGCATCACACAGTTGAAGCTGTAGGAGAGCACGCCTCACCCGCCTAATAGCACCGTATGCAACACTAGAGCGACCAGTAGAATTATCCACCGTCGGATCTAGAGTAAGGTTAAGGTCTCCGCACAGCACCACAGTCCCTCGGACCACTGGAAGGGCGGTTTCTATTAGTTGAAGAATGAAGGGCACCTGACCCTGGTTAGGGGCATAAGCGTTAATCACCGTAAATTCCCTCCCACCAATATTAAGCACTAAGATGAGGTATCTCGCATCGGGATCCGCAACAAGATTGACAACCTGATGGGGGAGAGACTTGTGGAGGGCTATGGCAACTCCACACGATCTGGAAAGGGGATTATTACTGAAATGCCACGTAGTGTAGTGTTTGTGCCTGATAGTAGGGGTATGTCCCTCCTTAAAGTGTGTTTCCTGGAAGCATGCGATGTGTACCTTACGTTTGTGTAGATGGTGTAAAATTTGCGCCCGCTTTTCAGGAACATTCAGCCCCTTCACGTTGAAGGAGGCAATATTAAGGTCAGCCATGGATGCATACTAAACGACTCGCTGAGGAATTCCGGCTAACGCACGAAGGATCGGAGTCCAGGATCGCCAGGAGGGAAGTAGAGGAGGGAAACAAGCTAGGAGTAAAGAACAGAGCATTAGAAAAAAACACAGACATAAAATCAAACAGAAAAGGCAGTAGAAAAACAACTGCCGCACAAGCTAATCGCACTATTGCGGAAGACCGAAAATTCGGTCCAAAACCTACAGGGGGAAGGTGACAACTACGCATAAGAGTTATCCGCACTCCCTAGCGTACAATAATATAGGTATTAACAGCTTTAACATCATTTGCACACTTTAAATAATAAGAGAGGAAGACATTGGAAGGCATCTGAAGGTAACGGTAAAAAAGCAACAAGCAATCTTGAAAACAGACAGCAGCAAGTAAATAAAAGGAGGAATTCCAAGAACGGCCGTCCGGGTCATCACGCCGAACGGGCGGTCTCCATGGGTGGAATAGGGTCATGTTCTTGTCGGCGTCTAGATCGTCTCCGGGGTCCACGCGGAGGGCGTCCCTCCACCACCGCTAGGGGCCCAGAGATTGGGCGTCTCCCCCGTGATCCCCCGCCAGCAGAGGATAACAACGAGGGCCACTCCGGTAATGCAACATGAGGAAGATTCAAGTCCCGCAAGAAACCAGGCAGGTCGGTCGGGGATCGCACAGTGTAGGTACGGCCCTCCTGTCGGACCATCAGGGCAAACGGGAAGCCCCACCTGTAGATGATGTCCCGGCTTCGGAGTACCTCCAGCAGGGGTTTGAGAGCAGCTCTTTGCGCCAGCGTATGTCGAGATAAATCCGGTAAAATACGTAACTGCGTGCCTTGATGGAGAATGATGGGTTGCCGTCTGATTTTTTGGAGGATAGAGTCCTTGATTGCGTAGAAATGTATTCGGCAAATGACATCCCTCGGCCGAGGATCGTCAATACTTACAGGGCGGAGAGCTCTATGTGCCCGGTCGATCTCTATATGGGTATTCGGCGGACGGCCTAGTAAAGTATTGAAGATGGTGGATAGAGTCGAAAACAGATCAGACGCAGGAACAGATTCGGGCAATCCTCGAACACGTAGGTTGTTCCTCCTATTACGGTTTTCAATATCATCAAGATGCTGCTGCAAGGTGAACAACTGAGCTGAGTGCTGCTGGATAGTGGATTGGATATCTGCAATAGTGGCACTTTCAGCAACCCGATCCTGCGTAAGAGTGTCCACCCTCGTAGAAAGTGAGGAAAGTTCCGCACGAAACTGTGTAAACTCCAGCTTGCATTCTTCCACGATCTGTCTGGCAAAGGAAGTCATATCAGCCCTAGTAGGCAACAATTGAACAAGCTGGCGGATATCTGAGAGAGTCGCCGGCCGATTTTCACACATAGATCCAGACAACGGGTCGGTAAAACTTAATCCACTACTGGCTGGCGTGTCCACTTCAGGAGACGGGAGTGGATGCAATTGAGGACCTTGGCCACTTGCAGGTAGTGCAGGCATAGTCCCGGGGTGCTGGGGAGATCCCATAAGCAGGGTCGAGGTTAATATCATTGGGGCATTGGGGTATCCGTGCCGTGCGGAGCTGGAGGGCCGAGAGGGAGAGGTTCCCACCAGCCCCGGATCCCTGGATGGAAGGGGGAGAGTTGGGGCTATCCGTCCCATGGGGTGTGAGGTGACCTGGATGATGGGAGGCTCAGGGCCTCGGTACTCACTGTGCCTCCTCGCTAACTCCTCCAACTGCAGAACTGCAGGCAGGGCAGATGCGGTGTCTCTCACTCCAGGGGCTGGTAGTAGGCCGCAGTCGGATCCCGGAAGAAGAGGGCCCGCAGGCCATGAAAGCAGAGACGATGGAGGATGGCAGCCATCTTGAGAGGCCACATGTTCTTGTGACCGGGGAACGGCATCCGCCGCTACAGTGGTCTCCGAAGTCTCCCAGCAAGACCGGGGATCCAATGCCTCTGGGTCCTGTGCTGGCACGCTCTCTATCGGAGCAGCTGAAGGGAGGGCCGTGCTCTCCAGAGCAGGCCTGCATCCGCCAGCCTCGTGGTCCCGGCGGCCATCTTGGGAAGCTGGAGGCGTTGTCGCACGGGCCGCACGATCCATCGCAGCCCGGGAAGGAGACAGAGGATCGGTGAACTCCAGGGTCTGCACCTCAGAGGGTGAGTGGATATGTCCTGCCGTCATCTCCGGGCCCTGGTCCGTTGGAGATGGAGAGGTCGGGCGGCCATTTTGACCTCCAGCCTCGGCCCGCGCCGCAGCCCGCAGCTGCATCTGGGGCTGTCGCCCAAAATAATCCCCGATATCGCGCTGGGGCGATGAGGGACATGTAGGGGCTGCTGCCCTTGCTTTTTTAGAATTTTTCCCCATATCTGGGAGTGGATGTAAGCCAATTTAGTAGCGCTAGTTGAGGAGCTGGAGAGAGCACGTCTTCACTCTCCCATAGCTGGCCACGCCCCCCCCACTGAAGTTTTTTTACTGGATGTATCCTTTGAGTTTAAATAAACTCCATCTGTAAATTTTACCACAACCTTTAGTCATGGGATAGCAACTTTCTTGAGTTTTTCTAGATTTTCTGATGTCTTTTGACTAGTTATTATTTGATTAATATTTCACCTTCATTTTGCAGAAAAATTCCCATAGAAACCAACCATCAAAGCTTTGTCAGTGGCTTTGTCGGGTCTCTTATGCTATTCTGCCTGAGGGTAGCATATGATAGATGGGGGGAGATGCCGAACTAAGGCATATATCGTTTTTAATCTTAAAGAGAAACTGTTATTTTATAAAACTTTTGACATGTCAGAAATTTTGATCGGTAGGGTCTGGGAGCTGAGACCCGCACCGATCGCTGAAACGGAGGGGCAGAAGTGCTCAGCTGAGCACATCGCCCTTTCGTCTGTAATGGTAGAACTCCGGCTCCGCTCTTCTCAGAGTGGATGGGTTAGCGGAAGACTGGCTCATAGAAGTCTACGAGACGGTTTTCAGCTCACTCAGTTTCCAAAAAGAGCCGTTCTAACATTACAGCCAAAGGGGCACTGCACTCGGCTGAGCGTCTCTGCCACTTAGTTTTAACAACTGTGGGGGTCTTAGTAACCGGACCCCCACCGATCAAAACTTTTGGCGTGTCATTATGACATGAAAGTTACTTGTTAAGTAATGCAATGTAATTACAATATATTATAACCTTTCTTTGTTTTAGAGATCTTATAAGGAGCCATGTCCTCAGTGTTCAGAAATTAACTGGGGGATCAGTGATGAAGGCCAATACTACTGCAGAAGCTGCCACACTGTCATAGAGGTAAATCAATCAAACACCTGTTTATTTTTTCAGCGGAAATCTTCTAATGACCCAACCTTGGTCTAGTTGCGTTTACGTAATGTTTTCCCATTAGGTATGGGCAAAGCGACAATCTTGAGGCCGGTCACACTGTGTTAAAGTCGGCTAAAAAGTCATATGATAAGTTGTTCCAGGGCAACTTACAACATTGCTGCTTGTCAATATGGGTGTCATTAAAGCCATAAAAGATGCGATCACCCAGCACAAAATCTCCAGAGCTGTAAATCTGCCTGGTAATGCCGTATTAGAAGTCGTATCACTTAGGCTTCATTCACATCTGCGTCGGGCTTCCGTCCATGGGTTCCATCAGACCTTTCCGTCAGTGGAACCTACGAACGGAAGCCAAACGAAAACCATAGCTTCTGTTAGCATTGCTATTGATTTCAATGGTAATGCTTCCGTTGCAAATGGTTTTCGTTTGTCTCCGTTCCCTAAGGTTTCAGCTTTTTTGGAAATCAATAGCGCAGTCGACTGTGCTATTTATTCCGCCCAAAAAACTGAACCCTCACGGAATTGAGACAAACTGAAGCATTACCATTGAAATCAATAGTAATGCTAATGGAAGCTATTGTTTTCGTTTGGTTTCCGTTCATGGGTTCCCCTGACGGAAAGGTCTGACTGAACCGATGGACGGAACCCCGACGAAGATGTGAACGAAGCCTTAAAAGGGTTCTCCAGCTTCTGACAACTGATGACCTATCCTCCGGATAGGTCATCAGTACATGTTCTGGGGGGCGCCCGACACTCGTGCCCCGCGCAGATCAGCTGGTCCGGTGCCTCCGTGCACCGGACGTATAAGCCGGAAGCAGTTCGCTCCAGCCACGGAATAGCGGCCGAGCTGCAGTACTACAGCTCTGCTCCTATTCAATGCTATGTACGGAGCCAAACTGCTTCCGGGCTCTGTACATAGCATTATGTGCCACAACATCCGGTGCCTGCAGGCCACCGGAACGGCTTATCGGTGCGGGGTCCAGGTGTCAAACCTGCACCGATGACCTACCGGTGGATAGGTCATCAGTTGTCAGAAGGTTGACAACCCCTGTAATTACTAGGCAGAAAAACCTTCAAGAATTAAGAGACCACCCCTATGGGAATGTTATGGCTGCACAGGTATGGCAATTTGTCGCAAAGCTTTTCCTGCAATAGATCTGAAACATTGGACTTTTAACCCCATCACGACATCCGCCGTATATATACAGCGCATGCCAGGTGGGGGAATATGTAGTGGGCCTCCGGCAGGGCTTCATAGCAGAGGTCAGTATCACGATATGCTGCAATACATTACGATCGCTGGTTCAAGTGCCCTAGGGAGATATGTGAAAAAAGTAAAAAACAATAAAATAACGTTTTTGTTTTTTTTAAATCTAAAATAAAATTAAGGGCTCAAATAAAAACCTTTTCCCAGTTTCCCTGAAGCACAATGTAAAAAAAAATTACAAAATTAACATAACTAGTATCGACACGTCCGTAAATGTCTGAACTATTACAATATATCATTATTTAGTCTGCACGGTGAACGCCATAAAAAAATTAAACCCGCCAGAAGCACTGTTTTTTGGTCACTTCACCTCCCACAAAAAAATTTAATAAAAAGTCTCATGTTCCCCAAAATGGTACCCACAGAAACTACAGCTCCCCGTGCAAAAAGTAAGCCCTCACACCGCTCAATCGAGAGAAAAATAAAAAAGTTATGGCTCTCAGAATATGTAGACAAAACTCAAATTATATTTTTAACAATCAGTTTTTTCCTTGTAAAACATAAAAAAAAACGTTCTAAATTTGGTATCGCTATAATCGAATTGACCCGTAGAATAGAGTTAACATGCCGTTTTAAGCGCACGGTGAATGCCGTCAAAACAAAACCCTTCAAAACATTGAGAAATCGCTGTTTTTTTCCTATTCCACACCACAAATATATTTTTTCCAGTTTCCCATTACATTATATGGTACAATAAATAGTGCCGTGAAAACCTACAGCTCGTCCCGCAAAAATCAAGCCCTCCTACGGCAATTTTGATGGAAAAATAAAAAAGTGATGGCTTTTGAAAGGTGGGGAGGAAAAAGCGAAAGTGAAAATCCGAAAAATGGCTGCGGCGGGAAAGTGTTAAAACAAGGGTTTATTTTTACTTTTGACCTGATTTTTGCCACACATTTTAGAGGCAAATTAATTTTGGCTCCCATTCAAACTGATTGACTTCACCTGAAATACATGGGTATTTGAGGTACTCCAGAGCTGGATCCGTACTTTGCAGTGTCTCTTCTTTCTGGCTAATATGGACATCATAGAGGGGTCCACTCAGGACCCATCACTGTGACCTCTATATACCCTAATAAATCATTGGAAAAAAATCCTTTTTGGTTCACCTCTGTGTTTTATTGGGAAACTCTACACCTAAAGGATTGCAGTTTCATAGTTGTCCAAACCAAGGTCTAGAGTGCCCGGTATACTGATAAAGTGGGGCTCTGCAGCGTTGTACTGATTTCACTATATTTGTTTTTTGTAATTGTTGCAGAAAACCAAAGAGGTTGCAGAAGCCGACATTTTCTACCAAAATGCAAAAGTCCAGTCGGTATCCAGGGGATTAAGGAAACCGAAACATGGTAAGAGCTGTGTCGAGCGTGACTTTGTTCAATACCCACACATTAGATTTATAACTGGAGGAACTGTCTTAGTGTATTATGTCAATGCTGCGATCCCTGAATGCTTGGCCACATACATTTACTGCCGGAAAATAAAACACTATTGCACAGTTACACACAGGACTGTACTGCATAGATTAGAAGTGTCATTTGCATTCACTTTACGATTTACAGAACTTCTTGAGTGCCACCTGTTGGTCATTACTGTTACAGTTCGTACACCACGGGCAACACTATATAGCCTAACCTTTGTTTATAAACTATAGAAATATACAGATCTGTGTGTCTGCACATTATATGTCTAAGGCTTCATCCACATCTGCGTCAGGGTTCCGTTGGAGCTTTCCGTCAGAACGGGATCCTGACTGTAACAAACGGAAACCATAGGTTTCCGTTTGCATCACCATCAATTTCAATGGTGACGGATCCGGTGCCAATGGTTTCCGTTTGTCTCATTTGTGCAAGGGTTCCGTCGTTTTGACGGAATCAGTAGCGTAGTCGACTACGCTATTCATTCCGTCAAAACGACGGCACCCTTGGACAACGGAGACAAACGGAAACCATTGCTATCGGATCCATCACTATTGAAAACAATGGTGATGGAATCGAAAACCTATGGTTTCCGTTTGTGTCGCAGATGTGAACGAAGCCTAAAATTCAAAGTTTAGTCATTTTAAACCCTTCGCTCTTTAGCCACTTTTGACCTTCCTGACCGAGCCTCATTTTTCAAATCTGACATGTTTCACTTTATGTGGTAATAACTCCGGAATGCTTTCACCTATCCAAGCGATTCTGAGATTGTTTTCTCGTGACACATTGGACTTTAAGTTACTGGCAAAATTTGCTCGATATGTTCAGTATTTAATTGTGAAAAACACCAAAATTTAGCAAAAAATTGCAAAAATTGGCATTTTTCTCAATTTAAATGTATCTGCTTGTAAGACAGGCAGTTATAACACACAAAATTGTTGCTAATTAACATCCCCCATATGTCTACTTTAGATTGCCATTGTTTTTTGAACATCCTTTTATTTTTCTATGACATCACAAGGCTTAGAACTTTAGCAGCAATTTCTCACATTTTCAAGAAAATTTAAAAAGGCTATTTTTATAGGGGCCAGTTCAGTTGTGAAGTGGCTTTGAGGGCCTTATATATTAGAAACCCCCAAAAAGTCACCCAATTTTAAAAACGTCACCCCTCAAAGTATTCAAAACAGCATTTAGAAAATGTCTTAACCCTTTACACATTTCACAGGAATTAAAGCAAAGTAGAGGTGAAATTTACAAATTTCATATTTTTTTTGCAGAAATAAATTTTTAATACAATTTTTTTTTTTTATAACACAATATTTGTTCCCCAGATTCTGCAGTTTTAGGAAATATCTCACATGTGGCCGTAGCGTGCTACTGGAATGAAGCACCGGCCTCAGAAGCAAAGGAGCACCTAGTGGATTTTGGGGCCTTATTTTTGTTAGAATAAATTTTAGGCACCATGTCAGGTTTGAAGGGCTCTTGCGGTGCCAAAACAGTCAAAATCCCCCAAAAGTGACCCCATCTGGGAAACTACACACCTCAAGGAAATTATCTAGGGGTGTAGTGAGTATTTTGACCGCACAGGTTTTTTACAGAAATTATTGGAAATAGGCCGTGAAAATAAAAATCTACATTTTTTCAAAGAAAATGTAGGTTTAGCTTATTTTTTCTCATTTCCACAAGAACTGAAGGAGAAAAAGCACCACAAAATTTGTAAAGCAATTTCTCCCGAGTAAAACAATGCCCCACATGTGGTAATAAACGGCTTTTTGGAGACACGGCGTGGCTTAGAAGGAAATGAGCGCTATTTGGCTTTTGGAGATCACATTGAGCAGGAATGGTTTGCGGAGGCCATGTCACATTTGCAAAGCCCCTGAGGAGAAAAAACAATGAAAACGCCCAAAAAGTGACACCATTTAGGAAACTACACCTCTTGAGGAATTCATCTAGGGGTGTAGTGAGCATTTTGACCCCACAGAGATGTTTCATAGAATTTATTAGAATTGGGCAGTGAAAATAAAAACAATCCTTTTTCTTCAATAAGACATAGCTTTAGCGCAAATTTTTTCATTTTCGCAACAAATAAAGGAAAAAAAAAGAACCCAACATTTGTAAAGCAATTTCTCCCGAGTACGGCAATACCCCATATGTTGTCATAAACTGCTGTTTGGGCACACGGCAGGGCTCAGAAGGGAAGGACCGCCATTTGGAGTGCAGATGTTGCTGGATTGGTTTCTGGGCGCCTGTGGGCCCAAAACGGTGGAAACCCCCCAGAAGTGACCCAATTTTGGAAACTACACCCCTCAATGCATTTACCTAGTGGTGTAGTAAGCATTTTAACCCTGCAGGTGTTTTGTAGAAATTAGTGTGAACTCGATGTTGCAGAGTGAAAATGGTATTTTTTCCATAGATATGCCAATATGTGGTGCCCAGCTTGTGCCACCATAACAAGACAGCTCTCTAATTATTACGCTGGGTTTCCTGGTTTTAGAAACCCCCTACATGGGGCACTTATCTTTTGCCTGGACATTCGACCAGGCTCAGGAGTGAGAGAGTACCATGTCAAATTGAGGCCTAATTTGGCGATTTACAAAGTATTTGTTCACAACTGCAGAGGCTCAGATGTGAAATAATAAAAAGAAACCCCTGAGAAGTGACCCCATTTGGAAACTACACCCCTCAAGGCATTTGTTAAGGGGTGTAGTGAGCATTTCACCCCACAAGTCTTTTCCATAAATGAATGCACTGCGGATGGTGCAAATTAAAAATGTATATTTTTCCCTAGATATTCCATTTCAGTGGCAAATATGTGGTGCCCAGCTTATGCCACTGGAGACACACCCCAAAAATTGCTAAAAGGGTTCCCCCGGGTATGACAGTGCCATATATGTGGAAGGAAACTGCTGTTTGGGGACGCTGTAGGGTTCAGATGGGAGGAAACGCCATTTGGCTTTTGGAGAGCGGATTTTGCTTGGTAGTAGATTTGTTTGAGTATTACTGGTGTTTCCGTTTATAATGTGGCGGTACATGTAAGCCGGGCGGAGTATATAAGGGGCATAGTCAGGTGGTATAATAATGGGGTAAAAAAAAAACAATAAAATGATCCATAGATGTGTGTTACGCTGTGCTCAATCCTTTCTGCACAGGCCGGTGTCGCACTGATAAATGGTGTCATTTCTTATCCCCCTTTTGGTTCACACTCCGCGCCTTTGCAGTTTGGGGAATTTTGCTGGGAAGTGTTGTCCTGGTATAATACGGGCACCGTCTCTTCCAGCGGATATGTTTGGGCCCTCCCTTTCCTGGTTCCCTAATTTTAGGTCCTTGATAAATCGCCTCTTGAAACAGAAGAAATGTTCCCCTCGGGCACAACTGCATATTTTTTATTTCCTGACTTATTGGAGCCATAACTAATTTTATTTTTTCATAGATGTAGTGGTATGAGGGCTGTTTTTTGCGGGACGAGCTGTAGTTATTATTGGTACCATTTTGGGGTACATGCGACTTTTTGATCACCTTTTATCCTATTTTTTGGGAGGTCAGGTAAACAAAAAAAAATGCAATTCTGGCATAGTTTTATTTCGGTTTTTTTATACAGCGTTCACCATACGTTATAAACTACATGTTAACTTTATTCTGCGGGTCAGTACGATTCTGGCGATACCTAATTTATAGCACTTTTTTATGTTTTACAACTTTTTGCACAATAAATCTACTTTTGTAAAAATAATGTATTTTTTTCTGTCGCCAAGTTGTGAGAACCGTAACTTTTTTATTTTTTTTGTCGACGGAGTTGTATGAGGGCTTGTTTTTTGCGAGACAAGCTATAGTTTTTATAGGTACCATTTTTGGATACATGCGACTTTTTGATCACTTTTTATTCCTATATTTATAGAGCAAAGTGACCAAAAAACAAACTCTGAACTCTTTTTTTACTGTTTTTTTTTACGCTGTTCACCGCGTGCAATAAATAATATAATATTTTGATACCTCAGGTCGTTACGGTCGCGGCGACACCAAATACGTATGATTTATATTTTTTTTCAATAATAAAGGACTTGATAAGAGTAAAAGGGGGATTGTGTTTTATTTTATTACTTGAAACTTTTTTTTTTTTCTTTATCAAAGATTTTTATTTTGAAAATATAACAATACATAAACATTTCACGGTTTGTGCAAAAAATAGAAATTTGCACGCAGTGCAATACATTTCAATGAAATATCATAGTATAACAACAGTATGCATATATATACATGTATAAGAACAACAGTAGAAGGTAGCCTCCCACCTATCAGAATTGAGTGATAAGAGAGATATAACGGCAATAACTACCATGTTCGCATCAAATCAGTGCAATAGTCAGGGAGACCGCCCCCCCAGTAAAGTGAGAAGTGACACATATAAGAGCACTTTTGAATATATGGACACACAACACATAACACCAGACAACAAAGGGACACATACAGACAAAGCGCCTCAGGTAGGTAATATGATTTGTTCAGAACATTCCATCCAGCCAGAGAGGTAGATCAGCACCATCCCGGAATCCAGACCACACCATCCAAGTTTGGACGAAGAGCCCTGATTTGCCCCTATCAGCGGACAGCAACTCCTCCATACTCATAATCCCGTTCACCTCCGTTACCCATTCCGCCAGGGACGGTACAGTATGCGACTTCCAGTGACGAGGTATCACCGTTCTCGCTGCGGTCAAGAAATGTCGAAAGATCCCCTTTTTGAGGTGTGGGAGTGATCCAGGAACCATAGAAAGCAAGCCTATGGAAGCCGAGGTCGGAACCTCAGTATGGAAAAGCTTGTTGCCTAGATCAAAAATCTTTCCCCAAAAGGGATGTAGCATGGGACAGTCCCACCAAATATGCAACATAGTTCCAGGAGCCCCCCCACACCTCCAACAATCAGCAGACACATCAGGGTATAGCCTATGTAACAAGGTCGGACAACGGTACCACCTGGTAAGTATTTTGTAATTCTTTTCCTGGGCAAAAACAAGACATCGGTAACTTATGGGCTAAAAAGAAAGCGGTACCCCACTCCTCTTCAGAGTGTCTAACCCCCATTTCCTCGTCCCATGCGGCAGTGAAGGATAATTGAGAAAAAGAAAATTTTGGCAGAAGGATCCCATGTAGGTGGGACAACACATGAGAAGGGGCTGTGGGCAAGGACAAGTAGAGTTCCAGAGGAGTCTTATCCTGTAGTAATACCAGACAGTCACCCATGGAAGAGAGATAGGACCGCAACTGCAAATAGGACCACCAAATTGGCCGCCTCCCCGGGCAGGCAGCAGATACATCAGTCATTGGCAACATGGCACCGTCTGGAGTAAGGGTCTCAGACAAACATCCACCATTTCCTCTCTCCCAACAGAGGAATGTATCAACACCCTCCGCCGGAGGGAAAGAAGGATTATCAAATAGAGGAGTCAAGGAACCCGGGCGATGAACAAGGCCCGTAGTACCCAGGATCCGTTCCCATACCATGAGAAACTGACGTGTGAGGAAAGGTAGAGAGAGGGCTTGTCTCTGAAGGACTGACAGCCACGGCAGAGAGGATAATGTAAGAGGAGATATAGCCTTTTCAATGCGCACCCATTGCTTACCTGTTTCCGAACGGAACCAATTCACTACTCTCATAATTATCGCTGCTTGATGGTATAGTTTAAAGTCTGGGAGACCCGCGCCCCCGTCTACTTTTGGCCGGCTAAGGACAGCAAACCGGATACGAGGCTTAGAGGAGCCCCACACAAACTTGTTTATGGCCCTATGTAAAACCTGGAAAAAACTGGATGGTACGGCAATAGGGACGGTCTGGAAGATATATAGAAATTTGGGCAAGATATCCATTTTAACCGCATTGATACACCCAAACCACGACATGCGGTTCCCGCCGTATTCCGCCAAGTCCTTCATGGTACGCTGTAGAATGGGCGTATAATTCAGAGCATACAAATCCGACTGTTGTGTGGGGACATGTACCCCTAGGTATTTTAAAGATGTAGGTTGCCACCTGAACGGAAAAACCTGAGCGAGATGGGCAGCTAGAGGGTGATCCAAAGAGATATTCAAGGCCTCCGATTTAGAGTAATTGACTTTAAAGTTACTTAAATGACCAAAGCGCTCAAACTCCTCCGTCAAAGATGGCAAAGAAATCATGAATAATCCCGTAATTCACCCAGAATTTTGCCTATTGTAGTACATAAAAGTCAGGGCAGTGTATTTCTGGGATGTAAATCTAGCGTACAGGAAGTGTCTGATGGTTTTTATCAATGAGTCTTCTCTCTCATTGTGTGTTGTATCAAGCTGAATGTAACAATAGTCCGTATACAATGTTATTAAGAATCTGTTCCATATATTTCCATTAATCTGCGTTCTTCCTTTGTATAGAGTGGGGCTGGGAGTGGTATATCTGTGAAGGTTTTCAGTACATTCTGCTCAAGCAAGCTGAAGCGCTAGAAGCTTTGGGAGTCAGTCCTGACATTAAGGTAATTCTGAGACTTCAGTAGTGTTTTTCTAGTATATGTCCCTTGTATAGAAACCATAAAAGTTCAGACCAACAGCACTCCGTTTAAATCCAAGATGGGTGTACGTCTCCTTAGAACCTGATATCAACAGAACAAAGATTTAGAACAGCACTCTTAACCCCTTAACGCCGAAGGACGGACATATCTGTCCTCTGCAGCTGCTAGTTCGCGCAGGAGGACGGATATATGCGTCCTGTGATGGCGCGGGTACTGTCACTGTACCCACGCGATCAGCGGCAGGAGCACGGCTGTTATACACAGCCTGGCTCCTGCCGCAACTGCCGGAATCGAAGTGTGCTCCGATTCCGGCAGTTTAACCCATTATATGCTGCTGTCAAAAGCGACAGCAAAAACTAATGTGTTTGACAGAGGGAGTGAGCTCCCTCTGTCACCCCATCTGCGCCCCCGCAAGGAAATAGCGGGTCGCCGTCGGGTTTCCATGGCAGCCGGGGGCCTAACAAAGACCCCCAGGTCTGTCTTCAGCATTTGCCTGTTAGGCGATGCCGGAGGCATGACCTAATAGATTGCCTGTCGGTTTTACACTGACAGGCAATAATGCTTTGATATACTAAGTATACCAAAGCATTATATATGCGATCAGCAGATCGCATAGTGAAGTCCCCTAGTGGGACTAAAAAAAAAAAAGTAAAGCAGTTAAATAAAGTTGTGAAAAAAAGTGTCAAAACAAATAACACATACACATATATGGTATCCCCACGATCGTACTAACTTGAACAATAAAATGAACACGTTAATTAAACCGCCAGATGAACGGCGTCCAAAAAAACCACAAAAAACAACGGCAAATTTCTCTCTTTTCTTCCATTCCCCCTATTAAAAATTAAATAAAAGTTAATCTATAAGTGCTATGTACCCCAAAATAGTACTAATGAAAACTACACCTCGGCCTGCAAAAATCAAGCTCACATACGACCACATTGACGGAAAAATAAAAAAATTACGTCTCTTGGAATGCGGCGATGCAAAAACAAGTATTTTTTTCTAAAAGGGTTTTTATTGTGCAAACGTAGGAAAAACATATAAAACCTTTACATATTTGGTATCCCCGTAATCGTGCCGACCCATAGAATAAAGGTAACATTTTATTTACGCTGCATAGCAAACGCCGTAAATTTCTAACGCGAAAATCAATGCTGGAATAGCTGCTTATTTTCAATTCTCTCCTAAAATAAAGTTAATAAAAGTTAATCGATATATAAGCATCTACAAATGGTGCAAATACAAAATAACAACTCGTCCCGCAAAAAACAAGCCCTTCCACGGCTATGTCGACGGAATAAAAAAAAAGTTACGACTCATGGAATGCGACCGTCAAAAAACAAAACAAAATCCTTGGTCATTAATGTGCAAAATGGCCCGGTCATTAAGGGGTTAAGGATAAAGATGAAAACAAGCTGCATGGGTGAATAAACGCCCTGTTTTCATCTTTATCCCTTGGAGTGCTGTCTTAAACGGTAACTAAACTTGGTGGGTGTCCGAGCACTGAGATCCTCGCCCATCACTAAAACGAAGCATCAGGAGCACTCTGGTGAGCGATGTGCCGCTTAGTGTCTGATCGGCTTTCTTCGGAGCAGAGTACGGGCTCAATAGAAAACCTGAGTCCATACACTGCTTGCTCGGCTTCCTGAGAAGCTGATAAGAAATGAAGCGACACAGGGCTCACCTGAGCTTCTGTCACTTTATTTTAGTGATCTGTGGGAGTCTCAGTGCTCAGACCCCCACCGATCAAAACTTCTGACATGCTACTATGACATGTGAAAAGTTTTTTTTTCAAGGTTTAGTTACCTGTTATTTAGTTTATAGCAAGCTTTCACCCTAGTGTGTGTGTGTGTGTGTGTGTGTATACAGATATATATACACACACACACACACACACACACACACACACACACACACACACACACACACATATATATAAAATCATAGCAGCTAGTCTCCACCCCAATTTGCTATGGAGCCTGCTGAGGGGCAAACTGCTGAGAACTGCAGCCACGAGTCAAATAATGGTCAGGAATAGTGTTATTACTCATGTACATACACGTGGCGGCTGATTCCGAAAATTAAAAAAGAAAAAAAGAACAATATAATGATAATGTTTTCAGGACAGAGCATTTATTTGATGTTATTTGTGTACAACAGGATAATGTTATGTGTAATCTGTGGAGGCGATACCTTCAGAAGACCAAACAGGCTTACTGCAGAAGACCCGTGAGTCGGACGATGCAGTTGGTACGTGCAGAGTTGAAACTTTGACGGAATATATCCATGGGTTATTGTGCCAACCTATTAATAATCTTGTTTGGTTTTTTTTGTACCATAGGGTACTGACAGCAGCGTGGCCTCCTCAGAACTGGACGAAGAGTCTCAGATTTTTAGTACAGGTGTCACATCTGAATCTGATATGGAACAACTTTCTGAAAGCAGCATTGGTCGTCCTTCCTCAGTAGTACGCACCGAGACTTCAGGTACATTTTCTAATTCTTACAGACAGGTCTGGACTGATAGTCCCAGTTGCTTGTCCACATTGATTAAGGCTATAGTCCAAGCTGTGCATACAGTCCATCAGTTGGGATGGACTATAAGGCTATGTTCACACGTTTAACAAAAAACAGCTGAAAATACAGAGTTGTTTTCAAGGGGAAACGGCTCTTGATTTTCAGCCGTTTTTTAAGCAACTTGCGTTTTTCACAGTCGTTTTTGGAGCTGTTTTGAAAAACCGCTCCAAAAATGGCTCAAGAAGTGACATGCAGTTCTTTTTACGAGACGATTTTTTACACGGCCATGAAATCAATGGGCAGATGTTTGGAGGCGTTTAGCCCCCACATCTTTACCCGTTTTTCGTGGCGTTTACGGCCCGAAAAACGGCTGAAAATAGGCCGTGTGAACATACCCTAAGGCTATAAGACTGTTTCTGCTGTGGATTTCGCAGAAAATCTGTGACTAAATCAATATGTGTTAAATGTGGATTTTGGTGTGGGTTTTCCCCTGTGCATTTCGCCCTAGGATCAAAATGTCACCAGTTAATATAAGATCTTCGGTCGTCCTCTTCTGACGTCAAAAATACTGTTTTTAGTCATTTCTTAGTTCTGTCATTTCTAGGAAAGTTGGGTGACAACAATATGTCCACCATTACGACAGTTGTTACCCTTTAACATACTCCTGAGCGCCAAGTCTACTTTACGCAAATCTTATGCATTGACACATCCCAACTCCAACATTGCCACATAACTAGATTTGCCAATGAGGAGTCTAGAAACACTGGGTGACGACCCCTAAAGAAACTGTGATAGGAGCATTTTGATAGCCACCCAGTCTCAGAAACTAATAGTAAGAACGCTTAAAATAAAAAAAAAATATATCTATCCCAAACTTTAACTGCTTTAACCACTGGAACTTTTTGCCTATATTACTTGTCATTAAAGGGGTATTCCAGCGTAAAATATTTATTACCTGTCCATTTGGATTGGTGATAATTGTTAGGTCAATGGGTTCTACTACTGATTGCAAGAACATGGGACTCCAGTGCCCTCTCACCCTCATGATCGCGGTGATAAGGCGTTTGTATAGCGCGGTGGTGATACAGGCTTGCCAGTCCATACAACTCTAATGGGGTTACGCAAACAGTCAGGGCTCTCCTCTTCACAGCTGTAGTGTGGGTGGAGCGGGGACTATAGTCCCCCCGTTTTAATGATGTGTTGGACCCCTACCCATCTAATGTTTATCAGCTATTCAGTGGATAAGTGATACAAGTTTTCTGCTGTAATACCCATTTAAGTTTCCTCTTACATTCAATGTATACATATTGTGTACGTTTTATCTGTAGTAGACCCCGCCTGATTTTAACACTAGTTTATTTGTATTTCAATCGGTCTTCAGATGCAGAAAGTTCAATTTCTGTCATGTCAGGGTCTGTAGATGGAGATGTGTACAGAAAAAATAAATCCCGGGAGATAATATTGTCCATGCCGATGACCCTGGCGTTCTGCTTCCTCTCGTTACTATGGGTTAGGGCGCCGATTACACTGTCTGACTTATTAAGGTAAGAGGCAAACCTGATTCATCATCAGTTCATTTTATTTTCTCGTTTACACATGCCCCAAAATATTTCACTATTGGCTTTGTTATCCTACTCTACACGTCACACCAACCACCAATACAGTTCTTCCAGTTTTTAATTAATATATTTTCCTTTGAACTTTCTACACATGCTCATCTTCTGTCTATCTCAGATGTAGAATGGTTGTAGGTTAAACTAAGCTGATATGGGCAGCAAAATCCGCAACAAAAAGTGGTGGTAATTACTTTATTTTACCACCCAACTTCTTTTGTAAAGCTGACTCATTTTTTATATATTATTATTTCTAGAAGATCAATCTAAATCCATAATAAATAGGTGGGTAACCGTTTTTCTAATTGATAGGATAGATTTTGCCTGTGTTTGCATTACTTGTCATGTTGTCAAGCCTAAAGACTTTATTCGATGTTTAGGGGTGCCCAGCAGAACAATGACGTCTATGCTGCCGGGCCAACCTGCCCATCCACGGCTGACTTAGTCTTGTACCTGTCTGACAGCCCCGAGCAGCTCCTTACAAAGACGCTGTCAAAGACACAGGAGCCTGTTCATTTTCTTACACATGGAGCAGCCTCTTGACAGCCTGCCTTCATGGAAGGATCTGCAGGCACACAGTCAGACAGTACAAGAGTGACATGTTGAGCATAGGTGATATTCTGTATCCGCAGCATGGAGATCTCTCTCAGCAATGTCTGTCCCCTAAGGCCCTGTTCACACAGTAGAAAAATCGGTCTCAAAATTCATTCAGGAATTTCGGGGCAGATTTTGACCTATCTGCAAATCCTTGCAGCGTTTTTTTGCCCACGGCCGTTGAGTGCCGCGGGTGAAAAGTGCTTTCTCTGCCTCCCATTGATTTTAATGGGAGGTTTGAGGCGGAACCGCGGCAAGAAAGAGCATGCCGCTTTTTTTTATCACGAGCGGCTAAAAGTCGCCGCAGAAAAACATGCTTCCGCCTCCTATTGAAATCAGAGGGAGGCGGTTTCGGACGTTTTTTTGCCACTGATTCAGACTCTGTTTCCGCGTCAAAATCTGCATTAAAAAAAAACTAAACTCAAAAGAGTTGCTGGTTGGAGGGAGCCCTAATCTGGCAAATAAATAGACAGCTTTGTATGTGTCCCTATCCGTGATCTGGTGTACAATAGCTACTATACATGGGAGAGTGCTTGGATTATTTTGTGGAATTAATTTTTCTAATTAAATGCATTATATCAAATTATAAAATGAAAAAAAAAAAATGCATTTTTAGGTTTTATTTTTCCCTTTTTATTTTTTCTCCATTTTCATTTAAATAAAATTATACTGGTTCTGCTTTGGTACAACATTAAAACCCAATCTGTGCCACAAAAAATAAAAATATTTGCCCAAAGTACAAAAAAAAAATTCACCCCTTTTTAGATTGTGTTATTCCAAAAATGGGAAATTTTGCTGTGGAAATACCATAAAGGGGAAATTAAGAAAGTCATAGTTTCTCTTGAAATCAGTGGGCTGTAATGAAAATGCTCGGCCCTCCAGAGACGCTCTTTGTAATTTCTCTCCACTTTGGTTAATTGATGAAGGACCACCCCCCCCCCCCTTTTCCTATTTACTTCGGATGTCTTAACAGAATATTTGAAGAAAGAAAAATGAATATATTATTTTTTCTAAACCAAATAATCCATTGAAGATGAGCGCAAACCATCGCCGTAGCTCCTTGTACATACATTCATGAGGCAGTAGTATTACAGCCAGAATGATTTCATTGTGGATTAAGATTTTACTGTTCATTTGTCAGGTTGGTTTTCTACCGTCACATCCCATACTACAGTCCAGAACAGTACTTTCCAGAGAAAACGAGGATGTATGGACCAGATATCCATATCTTTGAAGTTCTGGTATGTATTGTATAACTTTCATTTCTTGTATAGGCTTTTGTCTGATGATTATGACTCTAAAAATCCATTGATATGATGTTGGTATAACTGTACAATTTTGAGCTCAGCCCACTACATTCGAGAGCTTATGCTCCCTCCAGATTAAAAAGCAATGTGCACGTTTGAAAGCATTTTCTTATTTCAATTGATCTAAAATAAAAAATTAAGCAAATTTGCCGATCGTATTGATTACAGATCTCCTACCGTTTAGTGTCTACAGCTCTTATTCAGACCCATGTGTCACTATGTAAACCAACTACAAACATGTCCTGTGTGTAGTCTGATGTGGGACTCCTATGTCACTCCACTCCCTTATGTGTGGTATATGTCGTTTATAATCTTTTTGTACTTTATAGGACAAGGTAGTCCGCTGCGCTTTCCTATATAGTTGAATGCTGCAAAAAACGTTTGGCGCGTGATGGTTTTTTTTTTTCCCCTTACAATGGTTGGCTATGGGCAACGTATGCTACTACAGTGAAACCTCTTTGAGCCAATCACCCAAAATTGTACAGAAAAATAATCCTTTATGGGGGTGGTCCTCTCAAAGAAATAAGTACTTTTGAAGGCAGGTTAAAGTGTGTAATGCAGTCAACAAACATGTACAGCACACAAATAAATAGCCCTCTCGTTCTTAGTCCCCAGAATAGCTCCCCCTTTCCTTCCTAGTCCTGAGCATGGACCCCATCATGGCCCCCTTCTAAATCTTGTTCCCGAGCATGGGGTCCCCCTCTTAGTCCCCAGCTTGGCCAGCCCCCTCTCATTCTTGTACAGTACGCCAGCACGGCTCCCTTCTCATCTCACTAAGGCTCCTCTTATTCTTGGACCCCAGTCAGGATCCTCTCTCCATATCCCCCTCCCTGCTAACCTTGACACCCCAGTGGCAGTCTGCAGGCACCCTTGCTCAGCAATCCTGTGGGCTGTTCAGTTCAGCATGACGTATGTTACGCGCTTCATTCCCATGACACCCCGTGGTGCTGGAAATGCTCCTCCTCCTTCTGTCTCTGCCCCAATAATAGGGCGTGATGCTGGCAGCTTCTCTCCCCTTATGTGCCAAGCAAGTGTCCTGCTCTCTCCGGTCCAGTGATGCGGCGCGCATCCGCATCTAGATAAATGTAAGTCCATAATGTGCTCTCCTCAAAGGTGTTCGTTCTATAGACTTCTCAAAGGGGCAGCTTCCATAGACTATAATGGTGGGGAAAATCCCTCACAGAAATATTCGGTCTGGATGGGGAGAGGTCTCAAAGGGGTGGTCTTCTGGGGAGGTTTCACTCCGTATGACATACAGTTGCATACATCTGGGCTTTACCTTCGACACATACAATACGATATGAACGGAGCCTAAAATGTACCACATGGATTCACCATCGTGAGTACTATATTTCTAGTATAACAGGAAACACAATACTTGATAAAGATATTATTACTGTAAATATTTGCTACATTGTTGCTGTCAGCGACTGTTTTGTGGCTTTTGACATTTTGTAACCAAACTTTGATTACTTTGTGTAGATCCATGTTGAATTTTTGTCTTCTATGTGAGTGACTAGCGCTTTATGGAATGTTCTGCTCTTTTGTTTTATGGCTATTTTTTTTTTTTGTCTTTATTCACTGCGCCCACTCGTGTTCCTCAGTAGAATGCAAATGTCAAATGTAAGATCTAGACAACTGTGACAGGTGCAAAATAAACAGAAAATAACGATCTGTACTTTATTATTTATGTTGCTTTTATTGCACCAACATATTCCACAGCGCTGTACAAAAGTTATCAACATTCACTGTCCCCAATGGGGCTCTCAATCAAAATCCTATATTTGTATGTTTTTTCGGAGTGTGGGAGAAAACCGTAGTACCTGGAGGAAACCAATGCAGACAGACCATACAAGCTTCATGTAGATGTTTCTCTTTAGCGTCTGTGTTAAATGATGGGTCCCGTTGCGTTCTGTCGTGGTGTCCATTGCATTGATGGGAAAAATAGCACTGCATGTAGCGCTATTTTTCCCAACATAGATGACGAAATCTGCCTCAGAGGCTCTGAACGTCCGAGTTGCACCCATGCGGCTCCCGTTTTCACGATCCCCATGGACTTGAGTCTATCGAGGGATCCGTGAGAACGGAATAAAATAGGGCATGTTCTATTTTTCAACTGACCCTTCACACGGTCCATTGAAACAACGGCCGTGTGAACAGCCCCATTGAAATACGTGTCCATGTGACAGCCGTTGTTTTAACAGCCATCTTACGGATGTATACTGCGGTCGTCTGAATTCGTTTGGGTTGTGGAGTCAATAAACGGCCTACTTAGACGCAGAGGGGTGATTAGATGAGCCACTGCTCACCTTCTCACTCCGGTAAAGAAATTTTTTTTTTACTACTTAATGTTCAGGGCATTTCAGGCCAGGAGATTATAATGTAAATAGTTCCTATGAGCCATTTATAGAATAATCTTTAGTTGAAACTTGCTAAGCTCTATTACAGCATGCCTTACACTGGCCTTAATTTTGAGCTAATGCAGGACTTGGGGAGGAAAGTGTTTAAAGGTTATGTACACCTTTTGGAGACTTTGAAAAAAAAAAAAAAAAAGTGCATCAGTGTGTTTGGTGCAATTTTTTGAGATACAGCTGCTTTATATCCTGTATACAGAGCAGCTGTATCTTGCACTTAGGACTGGGCAATTTTGGAAAAAATCTAGATTCTATTTTTTTGCAACACTTTGGGCGATTTTTCGATTTGAATCGTGTTTTTTTTTTTGTTTAACAGTAATACCAAGAGATAATTTAATACATTTTCTTTATATAAATAACTTTAACATATATTGCTATAACTATTGTACGTAACTTCACAATTTTTAACCTCTGCAAATACTTTTTTTTTTTTTATATCATAAATACAATTGAAAAAATGTCTATCTGATTGATTATAACTTCTGTGTTCCCCGGCAGGGAACAGGTTAACAGAATCTATAATCAGTGATGCACTGCGTGCACCAACATCCCTCTCTGCCCGTCACCCCCTCAGCCGGTCTCCGACATTGCAGGTGAGAGCGGTGTAAATTGCAATAGGGCCAGGCAGATAGTGCCGAGCGGGCACTCTGAGGTGAGATTACATCAGAGGCCCCAGGCACACAAACGTTCTTTTGCGGCCGCAATTCCCTCGAAAATACACAGGAGAATTGCGGCCCCATTCATTCCAGGAGCCTGGACCGCAGAAAGAACGGACATGTCTTATTACGGCCGTGTTCTGCGGTCCAGGCTCATTGGAAATAATGGACGCGGCCATCTGCACGGCCCGCGATTTGCGGGCGGCTTGCGGGTGACACTCCGCGGCCGTCCGTCTGAAAATCACGGCCGTGCACATGGCTACGGTCGTGTGCATGAGGCCTTAGTGTCTGAAGTCTGAGCAGGACCCTGTGCAGTACCGGCCCCACGATGGGGTGTTAAATAAATTATATTAAGGATGGAACCGTGATTGGACCTTGAAAAATAATCCGTGTGTCCGCTGGATTTCCCAGCCCAACCACGGTACATTTGAACGGGACTCCTGGCATCATAGACATTTCGGCGACAGCCACACGACCGTGAAAAAAAATGGCCATTAAAAACTGATCATTTGTCCGTTTTTATTTCCATTTTGCATCCGTGTCTCCAAATTCTCATCCATTTCCAGTCCGTCTGTCCCTTTTTAATGGCCATTTGTCATCCATTTGCCATGCCCAAAAAAATAAAAAATGGATTTCATTTGTCAGGTTTTTAACCCCCTGAAAACACCACAGTGGCCATGTAGATAGTGCCGCAATGTCCCTGTAGATAGTGCCCACATATAGTGACATAGTGCTCACATATAGTGCAACAGTGCCCATGTAGATTGTGCCACGGTGCCCACATATTACCACAGTGCCCACATCTAATGCCAGTGCCATCCCCTAGCAGATGGCACCCCACCCTCCCAGTAGATCGCAGCACCTCCTTCCTTGTAGAGCGCAACCCGCCCTTCTAGATTGCGCCGCTGTAGCTGCCACTAGGAGCTGAATCGCTGGCCAGAGGTTGCCGACGCTTTGGCCGAGGATTCAGATCCTAGTGGGAGTTACTGTGGTGCGATTCACAAGGCGGAGGCGAGTGGTGGGATATGCAAGGGGGGGTGCTATCTACAGCGGGGCGGTGTGGCTATATATACCAGGAGTCTCTGCTTCCCCATGTAACTGCTTTTCCGTACTGTATAACTTTGTTAAGTACAGAACAGCAGTTCCATGGGGAAGCAGAGACAGGACGGGGCGGACCAGGCAGTGACGGGGCGGAGCTTCCCCATGCAGCACGGCGCCGCTACAGAATCGACTCCACGATTCTGTTAAACAACAGAATCGTGAGAGCCCTTGAGGGCGAATTAATCAAATTAATTTGATGAATCGCAGAGCCCTACTTGTGCTTAATCCTGTATCCGTCAGGTCAGCGGGACTGATGGGTTTAGTCAGTGGCGGATTAAGTAGGCCCTGGGCTGTTACCCATAGTTGGGCCCCCCTTCTCCACTGCCGCCCTGTAAGTATTGTTAACACTTCCTTTTTGTCCAGACATTAACAAATGTTTGTTACTACTCCCCTTGTCAAAAGGCTGTGTCCCCACATACTGACAGTCTCCAACCATCGCTGACCGTATCGCACCGTGTAGGGACACATTCTCCTGACCAGGGGAATAGTAACACTTATTTGTCTCAGTCCTGGACTGCACAAAGACTCTGTGAAATACAAGGATTTCCTATAATAAACATGTCAGTAGAGATGACAGATTGTCTATAAATCTAGTGACTCACAGGTGACGACGTCGTTTTTTTCCTCTTTTCTTCTCCATCCAGTCCAGACTTCATGACGACTTTTCCCGGCCATGACCCATTTCTGCAGAATTTGCCACTCAGATGTCTTTGGCTCCTCACTTTTCCAACATTTCCACACCTATAAACAAAGATAATATTATCATGGTGCCAAACACTGTGCCCCTAAATATAATAGCACCAAACACTTTGCCCCTGAATAAAATAGTACAAACACTGTGCCCCTAAATATTATAGCACCATAGACTGCGCCCCTGAATATAATTGTCAAACACTGTAGATAGCACCACACACAGCCCCCTGTAAATAGTGCTACACAGTCCTCCCCTTCTGTAAATAGCATCACATAGCCCTCCCCCTCTTGTATATAGTGCTACACAGCAATCCCCCTTAGATATAGTGATACACAGCGCTCCCTTCTATATAGTGCTATACAACAATCCCCCCTTGTATATTGTGCTACACAGCGTTTCCCCCCTTGGACCTGCAGCTCTTGTAATTGCTCAGTAAATTGTCCCCCGTAGCTGCCCCCACAGTATAATGCCGTTCATAGCTGCCTCTACACAGTATAATGCCCCCATAGCTGCGACACAGTATAATGTCTCCATAGCTGCAACACAGTATAATGTCCCCACAGCTGCGACACAGTATAATGTCTGCATAGCTGCGACACAGTATAATGTCCCCATAGCTGCGACACAGTATAATGCCTCCACAGCTGCGACACAGTATAATGCCCCCATAGCTGCGACACAGTATAATGCCCTCGTAGCTGCGACACAGTATAATGCCTCCATAGCTGCGACACAGTATAATGCCTCCATAGCTGCGACACAGTATAATGCCTCCATAGCTGCGACACAGTATAATGCCTCCATAGCTGCGACACAGTATAATGCCTCCATAGCTGCGACACAGTATAATGCCTCCATAGCTGCGACACAGTATAATGCCTCCATTGCTGCGACACAGAATAATGCCTCCATAGCTGCGACACAGTATAATGCCTCCATAGCTGCGACACAGTATAATGCCCCCATAGATGCGACACAGTATAATGCCCCATAGATGTGACACCGTATAATGCCCCATAGATGTGACACCGTATAATGCCCCATAGATGTGACAGTATAATGCCCCATAGCTGTGACACAGTATATTGCCTCCATAGCTGCTACACAGTATAATGCCTCCATAGCTGCTACACAGTATAATGCCTCCATAGCTGCTACACAGTATAATGCCTCCATAGCTGCGACACAGTATAATGCCTCCATAGCTGCTACACAGTATAATACCTCCATAGCTGCTACACAGTATAATGCCTCCATAGCTGCTACACAGTATAATGCCTCCATAGCTGCTACACAGTATAATGCCTCCATAGCTGCGACACAGTATAATGCCTCCATAGCTGCGACACAGTATAATGCCTCCATAGCTGCGACACAGTATAATGTCCCCATAGCTGCGACACAGTATAATGTCCCCATAGCTGCGACACAGTATAATGCCCCATAGATGTGAGTGACACCGTATAATGCCTCCATATGTACGTACCTAATAAATAAAAAAAAAACATAATTACTTGCCTATCCCTGTTCCCACGACGGTGGGGGATGCTTCTCCTCCTCTGCACTGTGCTGTGAGTGACTCCGTGCAGACAGGCGCGATGACGTCACTACATCGCGCCTGCCTGCCTGCACTGAGCCGCTCACAGCAGAGTGAATGCGGACGCAGATTCAGTTGGAAGCGGGCAGCGCGGCAGCTAGCAGCGCTGCATAGTTTTTTTTAAGGTTGTGTGCGGGGGCGATGGGCCCCCTGGCAGCCTCGGGCCCCGGGCGGCCGCCCGAAACGCCCATATTATAATCCGCCATTGGGTTTGGTTACAGCCTGTCACTGGATCCACCTGTTGTCAGTCACATCTAAATTATGATCTTAGATGTGATCGGTAACAGCTTGATCCTGCATGTCAGCGGGTCCTGCGTGTCGGACACTGAACTCGTCAGTGCCTCTGACCTGACGGATACAGGTTTAAGCACTAGATACAGCTACTCTGTATGCAGGATACAAAGCAGCTGTATCTCAAAAAGTAAAAATTATTTTTAATAAAAAGTATTTAGAAAGTTGCAGCAAACACACACATTGTGTACATAGCATTCAAAACCTGATTTTTGGTCTCTTCAATTCTGGTGATTTTTATTAAGATTTGTTCATGTAGACATATGCATAAGTGATATGTATGAACTCTTCACATATTGAACTATTTTTAGAATGTGTGGTGCATCTAATTTTCTGCTTTGGTCACACTTATAAATTTGTATGCATTTTCTATGAAAATTGCAATTTGACCCAAATTGCATGACGGTGGCTGTGTGTATAATGTGCTGAGCAGCGTTTTGACAATATGCCAGGTGTCTACTTTCAGAAATATATGGGTATGGGGGTTTAGTGTGATATTTTAGATTTTATTTTTACATGTTAAAAGTGTTGTCCTGGCCACCAGAGGTGCAAAATGAATAGCTGAATAGCTTTTATGCTTCACCCCGAGGACCCTACAAAGATAAACTGTGGATAGGACCAATATCTGAATGTCTCTTGTTGCAGAGTTTTCTATCTTTGCTGTTTGTAGTTAATGTGTATAATTAATTTGTTTTATTACCTTAGATACGCCTATTTTGGTTATTAGTCGTTCTTTACGTTCTGCACAACAAGCAAACTGCTTTTGACCCATAAACCTTTCTTATTTAAAGCGCCACAAGCCTAGTCCTGTAGGCTGCCTTACATGTCCTGTCTTCTAACATGAAGCACACTTTTCATCTTCTCTGTAGTACCACTTCTATACACACCCTCAGACTGGGAGATGGACTTTTAACTTCACCCCGGTCCCTTTGGAGATTATTCGGCTTTAAATTAAACCTTGTGCTTTTATCCACACGTGTCTTATGTGTCTTTATTACTTAGGGGAAGCAAGTGGTTCAAGCAAACCCAGGGTGGCGGCACCTTTTAGTTATGATGCATAGTGGCCTCTGATGACAACCATTACATGAAACACTCAGATTTTGATTACGGGCCGGTGTATGCTGACATTGTGGCATTAGGGCAAGTAAATTAATTTCGTTCTCATATTTCTGGCCTGGTATTCGCTGCAGGAGCTTTAGTGACATAGGCCCTCATTGAAATTTGTGGGCATCTCCTGAATTTATTTACTTATTATGAGCCTTGTGGTCTTCTAGCCCCAGAGTTGTAAGGAAAGATTGAAAGGGGGCAGTGGAAATTTAAATGCATACCACTGAGAGACCAAGCAAAGGAAATAGGACTAAGTAGAGACCCCCCTTGTCCAGACCTAAATGCTGGTAAAAAAAGTTTGTCTTGGAGTTGGGCTGCATTCCAATTTTTGCCATGGAGCCCAATGGTTCATTGCATCCCTGGGCCCCCACTTAGTTAATAAACAGGAGTCAAGGACTAAACCTTCAAAGCTAAAAATTTGCCCATGGTTGCTGCCCAAAAAAATACCTTTGGAAGAAAACTTGTTTTTCTGAAGCTTCACTATAGCCAAGCAGCACGATCTAGTTAGTTGGATCCCTGCCATTAACCCCTTAGATGCCGCGATCGAGGCATCTTAGTTGTTTGTAGCAATCAGCATCGATCGTATTTGATCGGGAAGATGCCGATCGTTACTATGGATACCGTCGGACTAACAATGGCCTCCTTGTCTGCCACGTAATATAGCCTATTCGGCCCCATCCAGAGATGGAACCTAATAGGCTTGCTGTCAGTGAATGATTGACAGCTCTAATGCATTGCACTATTACAGTAAAGATCAGAGATGCAGGCCCTCAAGTCCTCTAGTGGGACAAAAAAAAAAGCGGAAAAATTTGAATAAAAGTGTAAGGCTGGATTCACACGAGCATGTTCGGTCCGTAAAGGACAGAACGTATTTCGGCCACAAGTCACGGACCGAACACCGTGCAGGGAGCCGGGCTCCTAGCGTCGTACATAACTATGATGCTAGGAGTCCCTGCCTCTCCGTGGAACTACTGTCCCGTACTGAAAACCTGATTACAGTACGGGACAGTTGCGAGGCAGGGACTCCTAGCATCATACATAACTATGATGCTAGGAGCCCGGCTCCCTGCAGTGTGTTCGGTCCGGGACTTGCAGCCTAAATACGTTCCGTCCTTTACGGACCGAACCTGCTCGTGTGAATCCAGCCTTAAAATAAAAGCTTCAAGTTAATAAAAACAAACGCTGCCTTTTCTCCTATAGTAAGCCTTTTATTATAGGAAAAAAATGAAACCGTTAAAAAAAGTACACGTATCTGGTATCGCTGCGTCCGTAACGACCCAAACTATTCTGTTATTTTTCCCGCACGGCGAACGCCGCAAAAAATAGCGATTTCTGGCATTTATTTTTTATCACCACCCCTCCCAAAACATGGAATAGAAAGTGATCAAAATGTTGCATGTGCCCATCCACGGCTGACTTAGTCTTGTACCTGTCTGACAGCCCCGAGCAGCTCCTTACAAAGACGCTGTCAAAGACACAGGAGCCTGTTCATTTTCTTACACATGGAGCAGCCTCTTGACAGCCTGCCTTCATGGAAGGATCTGCAGGCACACAGTCAGACAGTACAAGAGTGACATGTTGAGCATAGGTGATATTCTGTATCCGCAGCATGGAGATCTCTCTCAGCAATGTCTGTCCCCTAAGGCCCTGTTCACACAGTAGAAAAATCGGTCTCAAAATTCATTCAGGAATTTCGGGGCAGATTTTGACCTATCTGCAAATCCTTGCAGCGTTTTTTTGCCCACGGCCGTTGAGTGCCGCGGGTGAAAAGTGCTTTCTCTGCCTCCCATTGATTTTAATGGGAGGTTTGAGGCGGAACCGCGGCAAGAAAGAGCATGCCGCTTTTTTTTATCACGAGCGGCTAAAAGTCGCCGCAGAAAAACATGCTTCCGCCTCCTATTGAAATCAGAGGGAGGCGGTTTCGGACGTTTTTTTGCCACTGATTCAGACTCTGTTTCCGCGTCAAAATCTGCATTAAAAAAAAACTAAACTCAAAAGAGTTGCTGGTTGGAGGGAGCCCTAATCTGGCAAATAAATAGACAGCTTTGTATGTGTCCCTATCCGTGATCTGGTGTACAATAGCTACTATACATGGGAGAGTGCTTGGATTATTTTGTGGAATTAATTTTTCTAATTAAATGCATTATATCAAATTATAAAATGAAAAAAAAAAAATGCATTTTTAGGTTTTATTTTTCCCTTTTTATTTTTTCTCCATTTTCATTTAAATAAAATTATACTGGTTCTGCTTTGGTACAACATTAAAACCCAATCTGTGCCACAAAAAATAAAAATATTTGCCCAAAGTACAAAAAAAAAATTCACCCCTTTTTAGATTGTGTTATTCCAAAAATGGGAAATTTTGCTGTGGAAATACCATAAAGGGGAAATTAAGAAAGTCATAGTTTCTCTTGAAATCAGTGGGCTGTAATGAAAATGCTCGGCCCTCCAGAGACGCTCTTTGTAATTTCTCTCCACTTTGGTTAATTGATGAAGGACCACCCCCCCCCCCCTTTTCCTATTTACTTCGGATGTCTTAACAGAATATTTGAAGAAAGAAAAATGAATATATTATTTTTTCTAAACCAAATAATCCATTGAAGATGAGCGCAAACCATCGCCGTAGCTCCTTGTACATACATTCATGAGGCAGTAGTATTACAGCCAGAATGATTTCATTGTGGATTAAGATTTTACTGTTCATTTGTCAGGTTGGTTTTCTACCGTCACATCCCATACTACAGTCCAGAACAGTACTTTCCAGAGAAAACGAGGATGTATGGACCAGATATCCATATCTTTGAAGTTCTGGTATGTATTGTATAACTTTCATTTCTTGTATAGGCTTTTGTCTGATGATTATGACTCTAAAAATCCATTGATATGATGTTGGTATAACTGTACAATTTTGAGCTCAGCCCACTACATTCGAGAGCTTATGCTCCCTCCAGATTAAAAAGCAATGTGCACGTTTGAAAGCATTTTCTTATTTCAATTGATCTAAAATAAAAAATTAAGCAAATTTGCCGATCGTATTGATTACAGATCTCCTACCGTTTAGTGTCTACAGCTCTTATTCAGACCCATGTGTCACTATGTAAACCAACTACAAACATGTCCTGTGTGTAGTCTGATGTGGGACTCCTATGTCACTCCACTCCCTTATGTGTGGTATATGTCGTTTATAATCTTTTTGTACTTTATAGGACAAGGTAGTCCGCTGCGCTTTCCTATATAGTTGAATGCTGCAAAAAACGTTTGGCGCGTGATGGTTTTTTTTTTTCCCCTTACAATGGTTGGCTATGGGCAACGTATGCTACTACAGTGAAACCTCTTTGAGCCAATCACCCAAAATTGTACAGAAAAATAATCCTTTATGGGGGTGGTCCTCTCAAAGAAATAAGTACTTTTGAAGGCAGGTTAAAGTGTGTAATGCAGTCAACAAACATGTACAGCACACAAATAAATAGCCCTCTCGTTCTTAGTCCCCAGAATAGCTCCCCCTTTCCTTCCTAGTCCTGAGCATGGACCCCATCATGGCCCCCTTCTAAATCTTGTTCCCGAGCATGGGGTCCCCCTCTTAGTCCCCAGCTTGGCCAGCCCCCTCTCATTCTTGTACAGTACGCCAGCACGGCTCCCTTCTCATCTCACTAAGGCTCCTCTTATTCTTGGACCCCAGTCAGGATCCTCTCTCCATATCCCCCTCCCTGCTAACCTTGACACCCCAGTGGCAGTCTGCAGGCACCCTTGCTCAGCAATCCTGTGGGCTGTTCAGTTCAGCATGACGTATGTTACGCGCTTCATTCCCATGACACCCCGTGGTGCTGGAAATGCTCCTCCTCCTTCTGTCTCTGCCCCAATAATAGGGCGTGATGCTGGCAGCTTCTCTCCCCTTATGTGCCAAGCAAGTGTCCTGCTCTCTCCGGTCCAGTGATGCGGCGCGCATCCGCATCTAGATAAATGTAAGTCCATAATGTGCTCTCCTCAAAGGTGTTCGTTCTATAGACTTCTCAAAGGGGCAGCTTCCATAGACTATAATGGTGGGGAAAATCCCTCACAGAAATATTCGGTCTGGATGGGGAGAGGTCTCAAAGGGGTGGTCTTCTGGGGAGGTTTCACTCCGTATGACATACAGTTGCATACATCTGGGCTTTACCTTCGACACATACAATACGATATGAACGGAGCCTAAAATGTACCACATGGATTCACCATCGTGAGTACTATATTTCTAGTATAACAGGAAACACAATACTTGATAAAGATATTATTACTGTAAATATTTGCTACATTGTTGCTGTCAGCGACTGTTTTGTGGCTTTTGACATTTTGTAACCAAACTTTGATTACTTTGTGTAGATCCATGTTGAATTTTTGTCTTCTATGTGAGTGACTAGCGCTTTATGGAATGTTCTGCTCTTTTGTTTTATGGCTATTTTTTTTTTTTGTCTTTATTCACTGCGCCCACTCGTGTTCCTCAGTAGAATGCAAATGTCAAATGTAAGATCTAGACAACTGTGACAGGTGCAAAATAAACAGAAAATAACGATCTGTACTTTATTATTTATGTTGCTTTTATTGCACCAACATATTCCACAGCGCTGTACAAAAGTTATCAACATTCACTGTCCCCAATGGGGCTCTCAATCAAAATCCTATATTTGTATGTTTTTTCGGAGTGTGGGAGAAAACCGTAGTACCTGGAGGAAACCAATGCAGACAGACCATACAAGCTTCATGTAGATGTTTCTCTTTAGCGTCTGTGTTAAATGATGGGTCCCGTTGCGTTCTGTCGTGGTGTCCATTGCATTGATGGGAAAAATAGCACTGCATGTAGCGCTATTTTTCCCAACATAGATGACGAAATCTGCCTCAGAGGCTCTGAACGTCCGAGTTGCACCCATGCGGCTCCCGTTTTCACGATCCCCATGGACTTGAGTCTATCGAGGGATCCGTGAGAACGGAATAAAATAGGGCATGTTCTATTTTTCAACTGACCCTTCACACGGTCCATTGAAACAACGGCCGTGTGAACAGCCCCATTGAAATACGTGTCCATGTGACAGCCGTTGTTTTAACAGCCATCTTACGGATGTATACTGCGGTCGTCTGAATTCGTTTGGGTTGTGGAGTCAATAAACGGCCTACTTAGACGCAGAGGGGTGATTAGATGAGCCACTGCTCACCTTCTCACTCCGGTAAAGAAATTTTTTTTTTACTACTTAATGTTCAGGGCATTTCAGGCCAGGAGATTATAATGTAAATAGTTCCTATGAGCCATTTATAGAATAATCTTTAGTTGAAACTTGCTAAGCTCTATTACAGCATGCCTTACACTGGCCTTAATTTTGAGCTAATGCAGGACTTGGGGAGGAAAGTGTTTAAAGGTTATGTACACCTTTTGGAGACTTTGAAAAAAAAAAAAAAAAAGTGCATCAGTGTGTTTGGTGCAATTTTTTGAGATACAGCTGCTTTATATCCTGTATACAGAGCAGCTGTATCTTGCACTTAGGACTGGGCAATTTTGGAAAAAATCTAGATTCTATTTTTTTGCAACACTTTGGGCGATTTTTCGATTTGAATCGTGTTTTTTTTTTTGTTTAACAGTAATACCAAGAGATAATTTAATACATTTTCTTTATATAAATAACTTTAACATATATTGCTATAACTATTGTACGTAACTTCACAATTTTTAACCTCTGCAAATACTTTTTTTTTTTTTATATCATAAATACAATTGAAAAAATGTCTATCTGATTGATTATAACTTCTGTGTTCCCCGGCAGGGAACAGGTTAACAGAATCTATAATCAGTGATGCACTGCGTGCACCAACATCCCTCTCTGCCCGTCACCCCCTCAGCCGGTCTCCGACATTGCAGGTGAGAGCGGTGTAAATTGCAATAGGGCCAGGCAGATAGTGCCGAGCGGGCACTCTGAGGTGAGATTACATCAGAGGCCCCAGGCACACAAACGTTCTTTTGCGGCCGCAATTCCCTCGAAAATACACAGGAGAATTGCGGCCCCATTCATTCCAGGAGCCTGGACCGCAGAAAGAACGGACATGTCTTATTACGGCCGTGTTCTGCGGTCCAGGCTCATTGGAAATAATGGACGCGGCCATCTGCACGGCCCGCGATTTGCGGGCGGCTTGCGGGTGACACTCCGCGGCCGTCCGTCTGAAAATCACGGCCGTGCACATGGCTACGGTCGTGTGCATGAGGCCTTAGTGTCTGAAGTCTGAGCAGGACCCTGTGCAGTACCGGCCCCACGATGGGGTGTTAAATAAATTATATTAAGGATGGAACCGTGATTGGACCTTGAAAAATAATCCGTGTGTCCGCTGGATTTCCCAGCCCAACCACGGTACATTTGAACGGGACTCCTGGCATCATAGACATTTCGGCGACAGCCACACGACCGTGAAAAAAAATGGCCATTAAAAACTGATCATTTGTCCGTTTTTATTTCCATTTTGCATCCGTGTCTCCAAATTCTCATCCATTTCCAGTCCGTCTGTCCCTTTTTAATGGCCATTTGTCATCCATTTGCCATGCCCAAAAAAATAAAAAATGGATTTCATTTGTCAGGTTTTTAACCCCCTGAAAACACCACAGTGGCCATGTAGATAGTGCCGCAATGTCCCTGTAGATAGTGCCCACATATAGTGACATAGTGCTCACATATAGTGCAACAGTGCCCATGTAGATTGTGCCACGGTGCCCACATATTACCACAGTGCCCACATCTAATGCCAGTGCCATCCCCTAGCAGATGGCACCCCACCCTCCCAGTAGATCGCAGCACCTCCTTCCTTGTAGAGCGCAACCCGCCCTTCTAGATTGCGCCGCTGTAGCTGCCACTAGGAGCTGAATCGCTGGCCAGAGGTTGCCGACGCTTTGGCCGAGGATTCAGATCCTAGTGGGAGTTACTGTGGTGCGATTCACAAGGCGGAGGCGAGTGGTGGGATATGCAAGGGGGGGTGCTATCTACAGCGGGGCGGTGTGGCTATATATACCAGGAGTCTCTGCTTCCCCATGTAACTGCTTTTCCGTACTGTATAACTTTGTTAAGTACAGAACAGCAGTTCCATGGGGAAGCAGAGACAGGACGGGGCGGACCAGGCAGTGACGGGGCGGAGCTTCCCCATGCAGCACGGCGCCGCTACAGAATCGACTCCACGATTCTGTTAAACAACAGAATCGTGAGAGCCCTTGAGGGCGAATTAATCAAATTAATTTGATGAATCGCAGAGCCCTACTTGTGCTTAATCCTGTATCCGTCAGGTCAGCGGGACTGATGGGTTTAGTCAGTGGCGGATTAAGTAGGCCCTGGGCTGTTACCCATAGTTGGGCCCCCCTTCTCCACTGCCGCCCTGTAAGTATTGTTAACACTTCCTTTTTGTCCAGACATTAACAAATGTTTGTTACTACTCCCCTTGTCAAAAGGCTGTGTCCCCACATACTGACAGTCTCCAACCATCGCTGACCGTATCGCACCGTGTAGGGACACATTCTCCTGACCAGGGGAATAGTAACACTTATTTGTCTCAGTCCTGGACTGCACAAAGACTCTGTGAAATACAAGGATTTCCTATAATAAACATGTCAGTAGAGATGACAGATTGTCTATAAATCTAGTGACTCACAGGTGACGACGTCGTTTTTTTCCTCTTTTCTTCTCCATCCAGTCCAGACTTCATGACGACTTTTCCCGGCCATGACCCATTTCTGCAGAATTTGCCACTCAGATGTCTTTGGCTCCTCACTTTTCCAACATTTCCACACCTATAAACAAAGATAATATTATCATGGTGCCAAACACTGTGCCCCTAAATATAATAGCACCAAACACTTTGCCCCTGAATAAAATAGTACAAACACTGTGCCCCTAAATATTATAGCACCATAGACTGCGCCCCTGAATATAATTGTCAAACACTGTAGATAGCACCACACACAGCCCCCTGTAAATAGTGCTACACAGTCCTCCCCTTCTGTAAATAGCATCACATAGCCCTCCCCCTCTTGTATATAGTGCTACACAGCAATCCCCCTTAGATATAGTGATACACAGCGCTCCCTTCTATATAGTGCTATACAACAATCCCCCCTTGTATATTGTGCTACACAGCGTTTCCCCCCTTGGACCTGCAGCTCTTGTAATTGCTCAGTAAATTGTCCCCCGTAGCTGCCCCCACAGTATAATGCCGTTCATAGCTGCCTCTACACAGTATAATGCCCCCATAGCTGCGACACAGTATAATGTCTCCATAGCTGCAACACAGTATAATGTCCCCACAGCTGCGACACAGTATAATGTCTGCATAGCTGCGACACAGTATAATGTCCCCATAGCTGCGACACAGTATAATGCCTCCACAGCTGCGACACAGTATAATGCCCCCATAGCTGCGACACAGTATAATGCCCTCGTAGCTGCGACACAGTATAATGCCTCCATAGCTGCGACACAGTATAATGCCTCCATAGCTGCGACACAGTATAATGCCTCCATAGCTGCGACACAGTATAATGCCTCCATAGCTGCGACACAGTATAATGCCTCCATAGCTGCGACACAGTATAATGCCTCCATAGCTGCGACACAGTATAATGCCTCCATTGCTGCGACACAGAATAATGCCTCCATAGCTGCGACACAGTATAATGCCTCCATAGCTGCGACACAGTATAATGCCCCCATAGATGCGACACAGTATAATGCCCCATAGATGTGACACCGTATAATGCCCCATAGATGTGACACCGTATAATGCCCCATAGATGTGACAGTATAATGCCCCATAGCTGTGACACAGTATATTGCCTCCATAGCTGCTACACAGTATAATGCCTCCATAGCTGCTACACAGTATAATGCCTCCATAGCTGCTACACAGTATAATGCCTCCATAGCTGCGACACAGTATAATGCCTCCATAGCTGCTACACAGTATAATACCTCCATAGCTGCTACACAGTATAATGCCTCCATAGCTGCTACACAGTATAATGCCTCCATAGCTGCTACACAGTATAATGCCTCCATAGCTGCGACACAGTATAATGCCTCCATAGCTGCGACACAGTATAATGCCTCCATAGCTGCGACACAGTATAATGTCCCCATAGCTGCGACACAGTATAATGTCCCCATAGCTGCGACACAGTATAATGCCCCATAGATGTGAGTGACACCGTATAATGCCTCCATATGTACGTACCTAATAAATAAAAAAAAAACATAATTACTTGCCTATCCCTGTTCCCACGACGGTGGGGGATGCTTCTCCTCCTCTGCACTGTGCTGTGAGTGACTCCGTGCAGACAGGCGCGATGACGTCACTACATCGCGCCTGCCTGCCTGCACTGAGCCGCTCACAGCAGAGTGAATGCGGACGCAGATTCAGTTGGAAGCGGGCAGCGCGGCAGCTAGCAGCGCTGCATAGTTTTTTTTAAGGTTGTGTGCGGGGGCGATGGGCCCCCTGGCAGCCTCGGGCCCCGGGCGGCCGCCCGAAACGCCCATATTATAATCCGCCATTGGGTTTGGTTACAGCCTGTCACTGGATCCACCTGTTGTCAGTCACATCTAAATTATGATCTTAGATGTGATCGGTAACAGCTTGATCCTGCATGTCAGCGGGTCCTGCGTGTCGGACACTGAACTCGTCAGTGCCTCTGACCTGACGGATACAGGTTTAAGCACTAGATACAGCTACTCTGTATGCAGGATACAAAGCAGCTGTATCTCAAAAAGTAAAAATTATTTTTAATAAAAAGTATTTAGAAAGTTGCAGCAAACACACACATTGTGTACATAGCATTCAAAACCTGATTTTTGGTCTCTTCAATTCTGGTGATTTTTATTAAGATTTGTTCATGTAGACATATGCATAAGTGATATGTATGAACTCTTCACATATTGAACTATTTTTAGAATGTGTGGTGCATCTAATTTTCTGCTTTGGTCACACTTATAAATTTGTATGCATTTTCTATGAAAATTGCAATTTGACCCAAATTGCATGACGGTGGCTGTGTGTATAATGTGCTGAGCAGCGTTTTGACAATATGCCAGGTGTCTACTTTCAGAAATATATGGGTATGGGGGTTTAGTGTGATATTTTAGATTTTATTTTTACATGTTAAAAGTGTTGTCCTGGCCACCAGAGGTGCAAAATGAATAGCTGAATAGCTTTTATGCTTCACCCCGAGGACCCTACAAAGATAAACTGTGGATAGGACCAATATCTGAATGTCTCTTGTTGCAGAGTTTTCTATCTTTGCTGTTTGTAGTTAATGTGTATAATTAATTTGTTTTATTACCTTAGATACGCCTATTTTGGTTATTAGTCGTTCTTTACGTTCTGCACAACAAGCAAACTGCTTTTGACCCATAAACCTTTCTTATTTAAAGCGCCACAAGCCTAGTCCTGTAGGCTGCCTTACATGTCCTGTCTTCTAACATGAAGCACACTTTTCATCTTCTCTGTAGTACCACTTCTATACACACCCTCAGACTGGGAGATGGACTTTTAACTTCACCCCGGTCCCTTTGGAGATTATTCGGCTTTAAATTAAACCTTGTGCTTTTATCCACACGTGTCTTATGTGTCTTTATTACTTAGGGGAAGCAAGTGGTTCAAGCAAACCCAGGGTGGCGGCACCTTTTAGTTATGATGCATAGTGGCCTCTGATGACAACCATTACATGAAACACTCAGATTTTGATTACGGGCCGGTGTATGCTGACATTGTGGCATTAGGGCAAGTAAATTAATTTCGTTCTCATATTTCTGGCCTGGTATTCGCTGCAGGAGCTTTAGTGACATAGGCCCTCATTGAAATTTGTGGGCATCTCCTGAATTTATTTACTTATTATGAGCCTTGTGGTCTTCTAGCCCCAGAGTTGTAAGGAAAGATTGAAAGGGGGCAGTGGAAATTTAAATGCATACCACTGAGAGACCAAGCAAAGGAAATAGGACTAAGTAGAGACCCCCCTTGTCCAGACCTAAATGCTGGTAAAAAAAGTTTGTCTTGGAGTTGGGCTGCATTCCAATTTTTGCCATGGAGCCCAATGGTTCATTGCATCCCTGGGCCCCCACTTAGTTAATAAACAGGAGTCAAGGACTAAACCTTCAAAGCTAAAAATTTGCCCATGGTTGCTGCCCAAAAAAATACCTTTGGAAGAAAACTTGTTTTTCTGAAGCTTCACTATAGCCAAGCAGCACGATCTAGTTAGTTGGATCCCTGCCATTAACCCCTTAGATGCCGCGATCGAGGCATCTTAGTTGTTTGTAGCAATCAGCATCGATCGTATTTGATCGGGAAGATGCCGATCGTTACTATGGATACCGTCGGACTAACAATGGCCTCCTTGTCTGCCACGTAATATAGCCTATTCGGCCCCATCCAGAGATGGAACCTAATAGGCTTGCTGTCAGTGAATGATTGACAGCTCTAATGCATTGCACTATTACAGTAAAGATCAGAGATGCAGGCCCTCAAGTCCTCTAGTGGGACAAAAAAAAAAGCGGAAAAATTTGAATAAAAGTGTAAGGCTGGATTCACACGAGCATGTTCGGTCCGTAAAGGACAGAACGTATTTCGGCCACAAGTCACGGACCGAACACCGTGCAGGGAGCCGGGCTCCTAGCGTCGTACATAACTATGATGCTAGGAGTCCCTGCCTCTCCGTGGAACTACTGTCCCGTACTGAAAACCTGATTACAGTACGGGACAGTTGCGAGGCAGGGACTCCTAGCATCATACATAACTATGATGCTAGGAGCCCGGCTCCCTGCAGTGTGTTCGGTCCGGGACTTGCAGCCTAAATACGTTCCGTCCTTTACGGACCGAACCTGCTCGTGTGAATCCAGCCTTAAAATAAAAGCTTCAAGTTAATAAAAACAAACGCTGCCTTTTCTCCTATAGTAAGCCTTTTATTATAGGAAAAAAATGAAACCGTTAAAAAAAGTACACGTATCTGGTATCGCTGCGTCCGTAACGACCCAAACTATTCTGTTATTTTTCCCGCACGGCGAACGCCGCAAAAAATAGCGATTTCTGGCATTTATTTTTTATCACCACCCCTCCCAAAACATGGAATAGAAAGTGATCAAAATGTTGCATGTGCCCCAAAACAGTACCAATAAAAACTACAACCGGTCATGTAAAAAACAAGCCCTTACACAGCTTTTTTGACTGAAAAATAAAAAAGTTATGGCTCTCAGAATGTGGTGGACACAAAAAATTAATAAAAAAAAAAAGTGATTTTATTGTGCAGACGCTGCAAAACTTAAAAAAACTATACATTTGGTATTGCCGTAATCGTATCAACCCGCAAAATAAAGTAAAATTGTCATTTATAGCCTACGGTTGACACTGTAAAAAAGAAAACATTGTCAGAATTGCTGGTTTTTGGTCACCCCGCTTGCTAAAAAATGGAATAAAAGGTGATAAAAAAATTGCATGTACCCCAAAATGGTACCAATGAAAAGTACAGATTGTCCCGCAACAAATAATCCCTCGCACGGCTCTGGTGGATAAAAAAATAACAAAGTTCTGGCTCTCAGAATATGGCGATGCAAAATGTGCAGAGCGTTCCAAAAGCGGATAAGATTGGGCGCCATTTATCAGTGCGACACCGGCCACATATCTGCGGATTATTATTCATTTACTGCATTATTATGCCCTGATGTACCCCGCCCAGCCTACATATGCCCCCACATTATAAACTGAAATACCAGCAGAATCCAAAACAGAATCTGTGCTACAAAAGCCAAATGGCGCTCCCTCCCTTCTGAGCTCTACAGTGTGCCCAAACAGCAGTTTACTTCCACATATATGGCATCGCCATACCCGGGAGAACCCGGTTAACATTTTATTAGGTATTTGTCTTCGGTGGCACAAACTGGGCACAACATATTGTGCACTAAAATGGCATATCAGTGGAAAATTGCAATTTCCGCTTTGCACCATCTGCTGCAAATTAATTTCTAATGAAGACACCTGTGGAGTCAAAATGCTCACTACACCCATTAAAAAGCCTTAAGGGGTGTAGTTTCCAGAATAGGGGGTCACTACTTGGAGGTTTGTTTTACTATTTGACCTCAGAGCCCTGCAATTGTGGGCCAATGCTGTGAAAATGACCAAAATAGAACTCAAATGTGCATCTGTTCTTCACTTCTGAGCCCTGTCATATGTCCAGGCAAATGATAAATGCCCTGAGGGGTATAGTTTCAAAATGGGGTCACTACTTCGGGGACTTCCACTGTACTCTGGTACCTCAGGGTTTTGCAAATGCAACATGGCCCCCAAAAACCAAGCCAGCAAAACCTGCATGACAAATAGTGCTCCTGTCTTTCTGAGCCCTGCCGTGTGTCCAAACAGCAGTTTATGACCACGTGTGGCAGGGGCGTAGCTAGGGGGGGGGCAAGCGGGGCATGTGCCCCGGGCGCAGTTCAGAGGGGGGCACCAGCGCCCCCTCCTCCTGCACTATAATTGTACCTGTGTCGCAAGGACACAGGTACAATTAGAAGCAATGAATGACCGGGCACGTTCCGTGCCCGGCCATTCAGCGCCTTTCCATGAATGAAGCGACTGGTACCTTTTGTACCAGTGATGCTTCCATCGATGAAAGGCGCTGACTGACTGACAGGGAAAGTCATCCTGCCCAGCCAATCAGCGCCTTTCATAGACGCTGTGTTCAACCCCCTGGAGACCTGCGCAGAAGAGAGCAGGTCTCCATGGCTGCCGGATGGCGTGGAAGCGGGAATAAGGTGAGTTTGAAATATTTTTGTTTTTTTTAATTGTAATAGGCGTGTGGCTGTATCTGCGGGGGGCACTTTGTCTACACGGGGGACTTTATCTACGGGGGGTGTCTATCTACAGGGGGACTATATCTACAGGGCTGGGCTATATACAGGGGGACTATATCTACAGGGCTGGGCTATATATAGGGGGACTATATCTGCTGGGCTATATACAGGGGGACTATATCTACAGGGGGACTATATCTACAGGGGGGCTATATACAGGGGGACTATATCTGCTGGGCTATATACAGGGGGACTATATCTACAGGGGGCTATATACAGGGGGACTATATCTACAGGGTGGCTATATACAGGGGGACTATATCTACAGGGGTCTATATACAGGGGGACTATATCTACAGGGGGGCTATATACAGGGGGACTATATCTACAGGGGGACTATATCTACAGGGGGGCTATATACAGGGGGACTATCTACAGGGGACTATATCTACAGGGGGGCTATATACTGGAGTGGGCTGTCTATAGAGCACCATATACAGGGGTGGGCTATATAGTATATAGCCCCCTGTAGATATAGCCCACCCCTGTATATGGTGCTCCATAGATAGCCCACCCCAGTATATAGCCCTCCTGTAGATATAGTCGCCCTGTAGATATAGCCCAGCCCTGTAGATCTAGCCCCCTGTAGATATATTCCCCCTATGTATAGCCCACCCCTGTAGATATAGCCCAGCCCTGTAGATATAGCCCCCCTGTGTATAGCCCAGCCCTGTAGATATGGTCCCCCTGTAGATATAGCCCACCCCTGTATATAGTCCCCCTGTAGATATAGCCCACCCCTGTATATAGTATCCCACAAATAGCTCCCCCTATAGTGCTCCACAGAAAGCCCACCCCTGTATATAGCCCCCTTGTACATATAGTCCACCCCTGTATATAGTGCTCCACAGATAGCCCACCCTTGTATATAGTATATACAGGGGTGGGCTATCTAGTGGAGCACTATATACAGGGGTGGACTATATGTACAGGGGGGCTACATACATGGTTGGGCTATCTGTAGAGCTCTATATACAGGGGTGGGCTATATCTACAGGGGGCTATATACAGGGGTGGGCTATCTGTAGAGCACTATAGGGGGAGTTATTTGTGGGACACTATATACAGGGGTGGTCTATATGGGGGCACTATCTACAGGGGCTCTATGGCGGGCACTATCTACAGGGGGCTCTATGGCAGGCACTATCTACAGGGGGCACAGTGTGCGTGTGTGTGTATGTGTGGGACATGGTGTATGGTGCTATTATAATTAGAGGTGCAGTGTATGGCGCTATTATATTTAGGGGCGTAGTGTGTGGTATAATGATAACTTTATATTTATTTATAGGTGCAGAAATGTTGGAAAAGTGAGAAGCTGAAGACATGTGAGCGGCAAACTGCAGAAATGGACCGGGAGAAGTCATCATAGAGGTCTGGACCGGATGGAGTAAAAGAACTAGAATCGGAGACTTCACCGGTGAGTCACTTAATGTAAATGTTTATTCTGCCTCTAATCAGCACTGTAGTCACTGTATGATCTGCAGCGAGATGATGGGTGGTGTGATTATGATATGATTTATTTTTTGTGAAACGGCATCTCCCAGCATATCCTTATCATTGTTCGGGCCATGCTGGGAGCTGTAGTTTTACGCCGTACACACCTATACGGCAGGGGTTGCACTAAATTGAGCTGTATTTGTGCTGGGGCTGTATATATGTACCGAGCTTGGTTCTGGTGTTGTGTATAGAACCATATTGCTTGTGAAATGTACTAATAATTTTATGCTCGCGTTACATAAAAAGAAATGACACATCGATTGGTAGAGAAAACAAACACGGCGAGGGGGAAGGAGATGTTGGGGTGGGGGCGCCAAACTGAATCTTTGCCCCGGGTGCTGGAGAACCTAGCTACGCCTCTGCGTGTGGGGTATCTCCGTAATCGGGAGAAATTGGTTTTCAAATGTAGGGTTGCTTTTTCTCCTTTATTCCTTGTAAAAATTTACAATTTTCCACGTTTTGTCAGGAAAAAAAAAACAATCAATTTCACAGCATAAATTCAGCAAAAAGATTGTAGGATCCAAACCCTCACTATACCCCTTGATAAATTCCTTCAGGGATGTAGTTTCCCAAATGGGGTCACTTTTGGGGGATTTCCACTGATTTGGTCAGACAGGGTTTTTGGAAATGCAACCTGGCACCCAAAAACCATTCCAGCAAAAGCTGCATGCCAAGTAGCTCTCCTGCCTTTCTGAGCCGTGACGTATATCCAGCCAGCACTTTATGACCATGTGTGGGATATTACTGTACTCGGGAGAGATTGGCTTACAAATATTGGTGTGCTTTTTCTCTTTTTAACCCTTGAAGAAATAAAATATATCAACATTTTAGTGGAAGAAATGTTGATATTCAATTTCACGGCCTGATTCCACAAAAAACCTTTTGGGGTATAAATGCTCACTATACCCCTCGATAAATTCCTTGAGGGCTTTAGTTTCCCAAATGAGGTCACTTTTGGGGGTTTCCATGGTTTTGGACCCTCAGGGACTTTGCAAATGCGACATGGCACCCAAAAACCATTCCAGCAAAACTTGAGCTCCGAAAGCCAAATGGCGCTTTTTCCCTTCTGAGCCCTGCCGTGTGTCCAAACAATTTATTACCACATGTTGGTTATTGCTATAATTGGGAGAAATTGCTTTTCAAATGCGCTTTTTCTCCTTTTTTCCATTGGAAAATTTCCACTTTTTGCCCGAAAAAAAAGAATTTGCAATTTCACAGCCTAATTCCACAAAAAACCTGTGGGGTCAAAATGCTCACTACACCCCCAAAGGAATTTATTGAGGGGTATAGTTTCCCAAATGGGGTCACTTTTGGGTGGTTTCAGCTGACTTGGTTCCGCAGGGGCTTTGCAAATGTGACATGGCGCCGCAAACCATTCCAGCAAAATTTGAGCTCAAATGGTGCCCCCTCCTTTCTAAGCCCTGCCGTAGGTCCAAACAGCAGTTTTTCACCACATATGGGGTATTGCCCTGCCCTGAAGAGTTCACGTTAGAAATGTTTTGGTGCTTTTTTTTTCTCCTTTTATCTATTATGAAAATGGAAAAATCAGAGCTAAACTTACATTTTATTAGAAAAAAAACTTCGATTTTCATTTTCACGGCCTAATTCCACTAAATTCAGCAAAAAAAACTGGGGTCAAAATGCTCACTACACCCCTCGATAAATTTCTTCAGTGGTGCAGTTTCCCAAATGGGATCAATTTTGGTAGGTTTCCACTGATTTGGTCCCGCAGGGGCTGTGCGAATGCAACATGGCACCCGAAAACCATTCCAGCAAAACTTGAGCTCCAAAAGCCAAATGGTGCTTCTTCCCTTCTGAGCCCTGCCGTTTATTACCACATATGGGGTATTGCCGTAATCTGATGAAATTTATTTTCAAATGTTGGGGTGCTTTTTATTCTTTATTCCTTGTAAATATTGAAGATTTCTAAATTTTATTGGAAAAAAATGTGATTTACATTTTTACATCCTAATTTCAATAAGTTCAGCAAAAAACCTGTGGGGTTAAAATTCTCACTATACCCCTTTATAAATTCCTTGAGGGGTGTTAGTTTGCCAAATATTGTCTTTTTGTGGAGGTTTCTACTGTTTTGGCACCACAAAACATCTTCAAACCTGACATAATGCCTAAAATATATTCTAATAAAATAGAGGCCCCAAAATCCACTAGGTGCTCCTTTGCTTTTGAGGCCTGAGTTTCAGTCCATTAGCACACTAGGGCCACATGTGTGATATTTCTAAAAACTGCAGAATCTGGGCAATAAATATAAAGTTGTGTTTCTCTGTTAAAACCTTCTGTGTTACACAAAAAAACGAATGAAAACAGATTTTCTGCAAAAAAATGTTAATTTGTAAATTTCACCTCCACTTTGCTTTAATTCCTGTGAAATACCAAAAGGGTTAAGAAACTTTCTAAATCTGAATACTTTGAGGGGTGCAGTTTTTAAAATGTGGGGTTTTATAGGGGGTTTCTAATCTATAAGGCCCTCAAAACCACTTCAGAACTGAACAGGTCCCTGAAGAAGTAGCCTTTTGAAAATGTGAGAAATTGCTGCTAAAGTTCTAAGCCTTGTTACGTCCGGGGAAAAATAAGTGTTCAAAAAACGTTGCAAAAATAAAGTAGACATATGGAAAATGTTAACTAGTAACTATTTTGTAAGGTATTACGATTTTTGTTTTACAAGTAAATACATTTAAATTTAGAAAGGCAAATTTTTGCAAATTTTCTAAACTAAACACTCAATGTATCGACTAAATTTTACCACTAACTTAAAGTACAATGTGTCACGAGAAAACAGTCTCAGAATCGCTTGAAAAAATAAAAGCATTTCAAAGTTATTATCATATCAAGTGACACATGTCAGATTTGGAAAAAAATGGCCTGGCCCATTAGGCGAAAACAGGCGGTGTCCTTAACCCCTTCCCGCATTTTCACGTGCATTCACATCCGGGAATGCAGTCTGTTCGCGCATTCCCACGTGCATGTACGTGACGGAGATCGTGTGGGCACAGAAGCTGTGCCCGCACGATCGCTGCGGGAGCCCGGCTGTGACTGACAGCCAGTCTCCCACTGCAACGGCCAAGATTGAAGAAACCTTCAATCTCAGCCGTTTTAACCCATTAAATGCCGTGGTCAATAGTGACCGCGGCATTTAAATCTATTTTCCGAGGGAGGGAGCTCCCTCTTTCAGCCATCGGCAGCCCGCGAATGCAATCGCTGGCCGTCTACGGGTTGCCATGGCAGCCGGGGGTCTAACAAAGACCCCCAGGCCTGCCCTGGCTGTATACCTATTAGGGTATGTTCACACGGCAGTGTCCGTTACGGCTGAAATTACGGTGCTGTTTTCAGGAGACAACAGCACCGTAATTTCAGCCGTAATGGCATGTGCAGGCATCTTTCGCTGCGTCCATTACGGACGTAATTGGAGCTGTTTTTCCATGGAGTCCATGGAAAACGGCTCCATTTACGTCTGAAGAAGTGACATGCACTTCTTTGACTCGGGCGTCTATTTTACGTCTGTCTTATTGAAAAATGACCGTCGGCACATAACATCGTAAGACCCATTCAAATGAATGGGCAGATGTTTGCCGACGCTTTTGAGCCGCATTTTCAGACGTAATTCGGGGCTAAAACGCCCGAATTACGTCCGTAAATAGTGTGTGTGAACCCAGCCTGAGGCCGTGCCAGAGGCATGGCCTAATAGATTGCCTGTCCGTTTTACACTGACAGGCAATAATACTTTGGTATACTAAGTATACCAAAGCATTATATCTGCGATCAGAAGATTGCATGGGGAAGTCCCCTAGTGGGACTTCAAAAAAATATTTAAATACAGATAAATACATTTTTTGTAAATATAAAATAAAAAAACGAACAGTAAAAATAAAACCATTTTTCCCCATAAAAACTGGTTTTAATAAAAGTATAAAAAGTACATATATATGGTATCTCTGAGATCGTTATGACACAAAGAATAAAGTTAATAAAACATTAATTCAATTGTCGTATACCATACAAAAAAAAGTCAATCGCTTTTTTTTTTCTTTCTCCATTCCCCCACCAAAAAAATATAATAAAAGTTAATCAAGTCCCATGCACCCCAAAATAGTAACAATGAAATTTACACCTTGTCCCGCAAAAAAACAAGCCCTCATATGGTGATCTCAACGGCTGTTGGAATGCGGTTATGCAAAAATTTATTTTTTGTTTAAAAGGTCTCTTATTGTGCAAACGTAGTAAAACATAAAAAACCTAGAAATATGTGGTATCGTCGTAATTGTACCGACCCATAGAATAAAGTTAACATGGAATTTATACCGCATAGTGAACGGCGTAAATTTAAAACTCGCAGGAATAGCGTTTTTTTGTTTTTCAATTTCCTTCCCACAAAAAAGTTGATATAATATATGCACCAAAAAATGGTGCCATTGAAAAACACAACTCGTCCCGCAAAAAACAAGCCCTCATACACCTATGTTGACGGAAAAATAAAAAAGTTATAACTCTTGGAATGTGAAGATGAGAAAAATAAAGAATGATGCTTGGTCATTAATGCCAAAATAGGCCTGGTCGTTAAGGGGAAAAAAACCTTTTCAAGCATTTTATTACAAATATAAGTTTATCTGGGTATTATGAAACAACAAAAAAAAAAATACTAAGCTATTTCCTGTCTAATGGGTGATAAAGTGGATCTGTTAACAAAAGAAACCTTTATGCCGGTTCTTTTGGCCAAAAGCAAATGGTTTTAAACCTATGTAAATGGTCTGGTTGTGAAGATATCCGGTTTTTAGCCAAGAGGGTCCGGTATAAACCAGAGAGCTCCATTAGGCTATGTTCACATGGAGTATTTTGCAGGAGGAATATCTGCCTCAAAATTCAGTTTGGAAGTTTGAGGCAGATTTTCCTCTCCCTGCACGCCGATTTTCGCGCCGTTTTTCGCCCGCGGCCATTGAGCGCCGCGGGCATAAAACACTGTGAAATACGCTTTCTCTGCCTCCCATTGAAGTCAATGGGAGGTCAGAGGCGTAAACGCCCGAAGATCGGGCATGTCGCTTCTTTTTCCCGCGAGGCAGTTTTACTGCTCGCGGGAAAATGACGCCGACGCCTCCCATTGAAATCCATGGGAGGTATTTTAGGGCCATTTTTGCTGAGTTTTGCGACGCGGTTTCCGCGTCAAAAAAATCGGCAAAATACTCCGTGTGAACTTAGCCTTAGACAGGTTTTTCCCATTTATCCCCCCCCCCCCCCCCAATCCACAACTACCGGCTCATAACTATACACAATATTCTATGTGCAATCTTGCTAGTCATTTGTATAGAGGTAAATCTATATTCTTCTCATGTGCAGCTATGCCTTTTTGTTGCGTCCCATAAATGTATTTGCCTTGGCAGCAGCTGCCTGGCACTAGTTGCTAAAGTTAAGTTTGCATGCAATTCTACAGATACAGCACTTCGCTCTTTGCGTTTTCCCTATAGAGCTGTATGGAGAGGCAAAACATATGGTCGCAGTTGTGCTGGTGAGACGTGAAGGACTCTGGATCATGTACTAGTAATCAATAGGGGCCCCAACAGATCTAACATCAATGACCTATCCTGTGAATAGGTGAGACATTTTTGTTTGTAGGGAAAACCTCTTTAAACTTGGTGAATAGTTTTACTATTTTTTATTTTTTTCCTGCATAGGGTAGGTAAAGGGAAAACATAAACAATTGCTGTGTTATGGTTTGTATTCACATGTTGTGGATAAATTGCATTTTTTTTTGCCTCAATTTTTCAACACTATTCACTCGCAACTTGTGAACATACCCTAAATAATGTAAGAGCTGTATTACGAGAACATAGCACGGAAAGGATAGGCTTGAATGTGGTTTTTAAAATGTCAAATGTTCAGTTTGAGTTTGCACGGTTCACAGTGGTGTTCACACTGTTTTTAAAATTGCGTTTGCATTAATGTTGGTGCTGCTGTGCGTTTTTTATTTTTTTTCTTGACGGCTAAAAAAAAAGTTAATGCGGCTGTAAACAAACTTCATGCGGCCAACCGCACAAACAGCTGCCTCAATCACTCAAAATACGAGCCTAAAAAGTTCACCTCCCCAGTTTGGAAAGCACAAAACCGCAGCTAGATACCACACACCGGCTATGTTCACACGGAGCATATAAACTGCAGCTTTTGCATCCGGATTTGCAGAAGGAAAATATGTACAGTAGCAGGAAACTGGATAATATTTTAACAAATCTCATCCACGCTACGGAAAAATTCTGCGAAGAACACGTGCATAAATTCACCTCCGGTGCAGATTATAAATCTGCAGCATGTCCGTTTATGCCTCGGATTCGCTGCCCATTTGTTGCAGAATTTCCCCATTGAGTTCAATGGGGAAGACAAGTTCCGCAACAAATGCCATTGCTGCTATGTCGTTGCGTGTTTGCAGCAAACGAGCCTATACTCTCCTCTCGCGGTGCTGCAATAGCACTGTGTCTCTGCTCTTCTGGCTGCTTTGTGTCTATGCCGCCCCTCGTGATGATGTTTCATATGTGACCCCTGCAGCAGGTCACGTGATGAAATGTGACCCCAGGAGGCCATTTTCCCCAGCAGTCAATGCAGCCGAATATACACAACAAATTAAACCACCAATCGGTGTAAATATTGTCCGGATTTCCCTGATTGTTTTGGGTCGGATACGCTGCAGAGTTTTCCCGCAGCGTATCCGAACCGTGTGAACATAGCCTTACGCTAAGGCTGACTACAGATATTTATTTTTTATTAACGATCCAAACAATTATCTGATTATTTATAATCGTATGATAATTAAACTAATCAGATCCAACCAAAGTAAATCTGCTTTATTGGTTACAACACTTAGGGTGCATTTTCATGGGGCAGTTTTGCCGTGTTTTTTTGCTGCGCGGTGAAAAACCCAATGAGTTCTTACTGCGCTTTCTGTACAAACTGCTAAAACCGTGGCAAATCGAAACGCATTGATGTTTGCAGTTCAGTTTTCAGCAGCACGGCTAAAAATGCGGCAAAACCCGTACTGTGTAAATACACTCTTAGACTAGGGCTGGACCTGGAGTAAATCAAATTTTAACACGTAATTTTGTAAGATATATTTTCATGTTACTCTATGGAGGAAAATAAAGTAATCGCAAGTGACTCGTTTGACTGAAGCAATTTTGAAGAGATTTTCAAGCTACCCTTTGCATTCAGCAATTTCAAAGTGTTTTTTTTTGGGGGGGGGGGGGGGGTTACCAGCAGGGAGTGATATAAAGCCCTTTTACATCGGCCGCTGATCGGCCGGTGCAGCAACCGCCAAACAACGAGACATCGTTGATCGGCGCTCATTTGCACCTGTCACACGGAGCTATAGATGGGGACGAGCGGTTGTTACTCCGATCGCTCGTCCCTATACATTATCATGTCGCACTGCGTCGGAGATATGCTGCCGACATTTTACTTTTTTTTTTAAATGATACCTCCAGCAGATGATTGCGCGTTTGCTCGTTCATCTGCTGATCGCCATCGAGCGTTCTTTGAATGCTCCTTTTCCCGATACGGGGGTTTTACACTGGGCGATTAAGTCTACGTGCAGCCATACACTCAGCAGACTTGCTGCATGGCAGAACCCATGTAGTTTGTTCAGATTTTGCATGCGCTTCATCAAGCTTTGCGGCCAAAAACTTCATTGCAAAACCGCAAATGCTTTGAATCGGGATCTCCCACTGTGCTGGGACCCCATTTCTCCTTCACACTGGAGGTCAGCATGACTATGCAGGCAGAATAGTAAGTAACTGCTGCCCATGAGGTTCAGGACAAGGAGGCCAATGCCTAAAAATACTGTAATCTGAATGATGTAGTTTTTGCATTAGCAGTGCATTGTACGTAGGATTTCATGCACTCACTCAATATACTGCATTGTTTTCGCTATGTTTGCGAAGTGGATGCACCTTGCATGTGGGTGCCATGGTTATGAGCTTTAATAGTTATGTGTGTTTTATCATATTTCTTCCCAGGAGTCTGGGTAGATCGTGTCCCTACTTATAAAGACAGAACTATAAGATTATTATCCTTGTTAAATATTTACACCAGTATAAACAGTGGAATGCTTGAGAAAACATGCCAGGTTGTTTGATGAAATGATATGCCAGCGTAAAACCTGAAAGCCTTAGATATTCCTGAATCACTGTCATTTGCTCAGTAACTAGACACCCATGCCCAGTGCCCACGACCAGACACCGCAGGTCAAATGACATAAGACTTCATGTTTGTTCTCCAGCGGTGGAAAATGTATGTGACCTCGGATCTGTCAGCGCTGGGAACACGGTCGCTGTTTGCTGGCGAACATCTAGCTTCTATGTGTAGTCCTGGATGACTGATGCTGCTTACTCCATGTTTTCATTTATTTGTCTTTAAACAAAACTTCTTCAAAAATTAGAAGTAAGAATTCTTTAGCGGATGAGTCCATTACTGAATCCGGCTACACTAGTCTCGCGACACGAAGGTCGTGTTACAACGTCGCAGGCAATCTTATCGCATTCACCTGCTATCCTTCTATAGTTTATGATCAGGAGCACTCCTATCAGTGCAGAGCTGCAATGGGGAGATCAAGGTCGTGATAGCGGTAGATGAGGGTATGCTCTTGGCTTGCTTTGAACAATTTATTGCAAAAGCTCAATCGATCAAATTATTTCCTCTTTTACAGGGTAACTAAACTTTCAGAAAACTTCTGACAAGTCATAGTGTCATGTCAGAAATTTTGATCGGTGGGGGTCCAAGCACGGAGACCCCCATCGATTGCTAAAACTAAGCCGCAGAAGCGCTCGGGCAAGCGCTGAGCCGAATGGTTTCTGATTGGCTTTTCTCGGAAAGCCGATGTAACCATGTACGGACTCAATAGGAGGTCTATGAGCCCATACATCATTACATCAGCTCTCCGAGAAAAGTAGTTTCGAAACTAATCGGCTCATATATATATATATATATATATATATATATATATATATATATATATATATATATATATATATATATATATATATATATATATATATATATATATAATATACATTTGTGGTATTATTTCGCAAGTGCACCATAAATTAAGCTGTCGGTCAGGGGCGTTGCTAAAGGCTCATGAATCCTGGTGCAAAAGTTTCCAGACCATTTTAAGAAAATTTAATATGAGATGTGATTTTCAATTGCCAGCGTTTTGTCATGCTTCTGCCCATGTGACCACTGCAGCCTGTGATTTGCTTTAGCAGTCACATGGGATGAAACATCATCCAGGGAGGCCGGCCTGGATGGAGAACAAAAGAAAGCGTCACTATGAAAACATACGTACGTATTAACTTTTTTAGTTATACCAAAAAGTTTTTTTTTTCTGAGTTGCTATTTTTTTCTGTAGCAAAAAATCGCATCATTTGCTATCATTGAATTTAATAGGGAAAAACCCGCAACAGAAAAGCAGCGATTCCGAAGCATAAATTGACATGTTGCAGATTCAAAAAATCGCACATAAGTCAATTGATGAACAGTTATTTATTTTTTGATTTTATTTTTTTTATATTTTTTTTCGCTGTGTGTGTGTGGTTGAGATTTGTTCAAATCTTATCCACTCTGCTGCTACTGTACTATGCTGCAAGTTTACTGCGATGAAATCCGTTGCGGAAAATCTTCAGTGTTTACGCTACGTGTGAACATACCCTATAAGAAACCCAGCAAAATAGCAGCAAGGTATTTAGCTCTAGTGTGGTGCTGGGGCCTTCCCTGGCTTCTAGGCCTATTCGTAGTTGCGATCCATACAGCCAGGGCTGGCATCCGCACCCGGTGAATCCGGGCAAGTTCTGGGGGTCCTCTCGGCTGCCTGGTGCTGACTCTGCCCTCCAGGCCGGTCCCTCCGTAAACTTTTAGGGCTGTTCTCCATATTTTTTTTTTTTTCCCCGCCGCGGCCGCGCTATGCCTTTTTTTAAGATCCCTTATCCAGCAAACGTGAGGCGATAGGCACATCTGCTAGAAAACTCTCCTCCCCTGACGCTGCCTGTGGCAACAGAGTGGAGAAGGAGCGCCAGAGAAGACGCCAAGGAGAGGCTGGCCGGGCTGAGACTGAGGTGAGCGCTGGCTAAAAATAACCGAGCGCCGCTCACTGTGCTCAGCCTCTTGCCCGTTTTTAACTTAAGTCATCGCCGGCCGACGCTAGGGATTTGGGGGGGTCTAAGCATGTTGGCTGTCTGCAAGGGGGGTGGTCTAAGCATCTCACTGCCTGCAAAGGGCTCTATGGGGTATGGATTATCTACGACTGCTCAGGGCTCAGAGCCCTCAGCAGTCAGTCAGACCCCCACCCTTGCAGTATAATTCTTCCCCATATAGCCCTCAGCAGTCAGTCAGATGCTCAGACTGAGGGCTGGCATCAGCACCTGCTGCCCTTTGTGTGGGCTCACTTGCCGATGCTCTTGCCAGATATTCCGCTCCTAGAGGGAGCCCCAGTCTAGAAGCGGAATCCCCCTAGAGCGTTGCCGACGCTCTGGCCAGGAATTCCTCTCCTAGAGGAGCCCCTGACATCACTGTCCATATATGAACAGTGACGTCAAGTGCTCATCCGTGACCGGAATCCCCAGCCAGAGCATTGGCAACACTCTGGCTGGGGATTCCACTGCTAGAGGGAGCCCCAATGGTGTTATCTACAGGGAGGGGGCTCTAGTTCTATCTACAGGGTGGGGTGGGTGTGGCACTATTTATAAGTGTGTGTGTGTGTGTGTGTGTGGCATTAACTACAGAGGAGGCTGTGTGGCATTATCTACAGAGGGGACTGTGTGGCACTATCTACATGGGGTGTTTGGCAATATCGACAAAGGGCATAGTGGCATTATCTACAGAGGGCATAGTGGCATTATCTACAGAGGGCACTGTATATATGGGGGCACAAACTGGGGGCCTACATTTTATATGGGGGCACAAACTGGAGCCCTAACTTCTATATGGGGGCATAAACAGGGCCTAACGTCTATATGGGGGCACAAGGTGCCGTTTTACTGCAAGCAGAAGTGAGTTCCCCCGTAAAGTGGCCCACTAAGTCTGTGTTGCCCAAGGGCACACATAAGCCTGGAGCCGGCCCTGCATACAGCTACGCCACTGCAGTCAGCTGAAGGCTTCTTTGGCCAGCAGTTTTTTCTCCCGGCTCCATCATTACCATGCAGGCTCGGTTGGGCAGTGGAGATAAAGGAATAAGTCCTTGCTAGACTCTCCTGGCAGCGGTTCATCTCCGTGGGAACAAAGCAATGGGCAAGTTGAAGTCCAACATGCCGTTGCTTCATTCCCACGGCATCTGCCGTCGGAAGAGTTTGAAAACCCCCATACGCTTTATCTAGTCGGCCCAACCAACAAAGATTGGAGGGGTTGGATGACCTTTATATAATACAGGTCCTTAATGAATTAGAATATCATCAAAAAGTTTATTTCAGTAATTTAATTAAAAAAGAAACTCCTATATTATATAGATTCCTTACACACCGCATTTATTTCCAGCATTTTTTTTCTTTTAATGTTGAAGATTATGGCTAACAGTTAATGAAAACCCATATTTAGTCTCTCAGGAATTTAGAATATTGGGTAAAAGTTGAGGCTTGTAGACTCACTGTGTCACACTCTAATCGGGCTAATTAACAACACAAAACGCCTGCAAAGGTTTCCTAAGCCTTTAAATGGTCCAACAGTCTGGTTCGGTAGGCTACACAGTCATTGGGAAGACTGCTGACTTGAGAGTTGTCCAGAAGACAGTCATTGACACCCTCCACAAGGAGGGGAAGCCACAAAAGGACATTGAAGAGCAGCTTCTTTAGCAGAGTGCTGTATCCAAGCATATTAATGGACGGTTGAGGTGGAAGGAAAAAGTGTGGTAGAAAAAGGTGCACACTTTTACCTGATTTGGTCAGTGTGCAATATTTAAAATGATTATTTTACCACAGATTTTGTACCTCTTCCAAACTCTGCCAGTTCACATCCCCCGCCCTTTCTTTCAAGCCCTTCTGTCCTTACTCCATAGAGTCATATGGGTGGGGAAACCAGCCCATATTGCCCGCTCCATGCTTTTTCGTGTGAGGGTGGTGTTGGCCTCCCGTATTTTGACTCCCACCATCAGGCCTCACATTTATCACGAATTTTGGACTGGTTTAGACATACTGAGGTTAAACAGTGGGTGTCTATGGAACAGACCTTCCTTGCTGTCCCACTGCAGTCGCTGCCTTGGTTGGGCAAACACATACCCCTATTGGCGTGGATACATCCGGCTATTGGGCCCACCTTGGCAGTTGCGTCCCGGCTCTTTCCCGGGAAGTTTCCTATTCTGGGCAATCCGGCGTCCCCCGTCCCCCCCCCCTGGACAAGAATGGGGTCCCTACCAGCACTGGTTGAAGGCAGGTAGGGGACATGCTGCTCATTTTATACAGGGTGGGAATTGGATGTCTAGCCCACAGTTAGCGTCTGTCAGACCCTCACTCCTTTACCTTGTGGCTGGTTACTCAGTTGAGACATTTCCTCTCGTCCTTCCCTAACCCGTCGGCATACTCTCGAGACCGTTCCCCTTTTCAGCTTCTTTGCACGGGCACAGTGCGTCATTCGCTGTCCCGACTTTATGCTCTTCTGATTTCTCCATCCAATCTTTCCACACCTTCTTATTTGCTTAGTTGGGAGAGGGACTTGGGTCTAACATTTACTGCAGATTTCAGGTGGTGGTATTTAAGATTTAGTCGCGCTGGTATGGAGTGCCTTCCAGATTGCATGCATTAATCCCTGCGGTCTTACCGTTGTGTTGGAGATGTGGAGATCATGTGGGCACAATTTTACACATCTTTTGGGACTACCCGAAGTTGACAGACTTCTGGTCGGAGGTGTGGTGAATCTCCTCCAAATTTACGGATTTCCCTCTTCCGTGTTCTCCGGCCTTCTTCTTGCTCCATCTGTGTGATGTTCCATTCTCTACGTACAGACGCTCAGTAGTTCGTCACCTGGTGAATGCAGCTAGAGCATGCGTTCCTGCGCTGTGGAGACAATCTTGTCCTCCGTCGGTTGGTATGTGGTTCGGCATGATCCAGGAGATTATGAGACTGGAGGATCTCACGGCATCCATGAGAGGGACCCATGCTAAATTCCTCAAAACTTGGCATCATTGGATTAGATTTCAATCTTCTGTGGAGTTTAGGACCATTATTGCCTCTTGGGTTTAATTCTTTGGTCTGGTGTGTTATGTCAGTTCTCTACCCTTCCTCTTTTCCCTCAGCTTCCCTTTGCTTGTGTCTCTCCCTCTCCTCTCTCCCCTCTCTCTCCCCTCTCTCTCCCCTCTCTCTCCCCTCTCTCTCCCCTCTCTCTCCCCTCTCTCTCCCCTCTCTCTCCCCTCTCTCTCCCCTCTCTCTCCCCTCTCTCTCCCCTCTCTCTCCCCTCTCTCTCCCCTCTCTCTCCCCTCTCTCTCCCCTCTCTCTCCCCTCTCTCTCCCCTCTCTCTCCCCTCTCTCTCCCCTCTCTCTCCCCTCTCTCTCTCCCCTCTCTCTCTCCCCTCTCTCTCTCCCCTCTCTCTCTCCCCTCTCTCTCTCCCCTCTCTCTCTCCCCTCTCTCTCTCCCCTCTCTCCCCTCTCTCTCCCCTCTCTCTCCCTCTCTCTCCCCTCTCTCCCCTCTCTCCCCTCTCTCCCCTCTCTCCCCTCTCTCCCCTCTCTCCCCTCTCTCCCCTCTCTCCCCTCTCTCCCCTCTCTCCCCTCTCTCTCCTCTCCTCTTTTTTTTTTTCTCTCTGTCCTCTCCTCTTTTTTTTTTTTCTCTCTCTCCTCTCCTCTTTTTTTTTTCTCTCTCTCTCCTCTCCTCTTTTTTTTTTCTCTCTCTCTCTCCTCTCCTCTTTTTTTTTTCTCTCTCTCTCTCCTCTCCTCTTTTTTTTTTTCTCTCTCTCTCCTCTCCTCTTTTTTTTTTCTCTCTCTCTCCTCTCCTCTTTTTTTTTTTTCTCTCTCTCTCCTCTCCTCTTTTTTTTTTTTCTCTCTCTATCGTCCTGTTTTCTTACAAGTCGCTATGCACGGCTGCGGGTTCAGGATGCATAGGTTGGTTTTTCTTGGCAATGTTTTCCGGTGTTCGATGCTGTTTTTTTGCATTTACTGTATCTGCATATACTGGCCTGTGTGCTGATGTCTGCTACTCATATCTGCACTATATTATCTTTTATGTGTTTATGAAAATGGAAAATAAGAGAATTAAAAAGAAATAAATAGGTGCACAAGCAACAGGAATAACCGCAGCCTTGATACGATTGTCAAGAAAAGGCTATTCAAGAATCTGGGGAAGATTCACAAGGAGTGGACTGCGGATAGAGTCAGTGCTTCAAGAGCCACCGCACACAGACGTATCCAGGACATGGGCTACAACTGGCGCGTTTAAAGAAAATTTCAACGGCCATTTTTTCAGGGACCAGTTCAGTTCTGAGGTGGCTTTGAGGGCCTTATTTATTAGAAAATCCCCAGAAGTCACCCCATTTTGAAAACTGCACCCCCTCAAGGTATTCGAATCAGCATTCACAAAGTGTTTGAACCCTTTAGGCGTTTCACAGGAATTAAAGCAAAGTAGAGGGGAAATTGACAAATGTTATTTTTTTAGCCAAAATTCATCTCTAATACATTTTTTTTTTTTTTTTGTAACACAGAAGGTTTTACCAGAGAAATGCAACTCAATATTTATTGCCCAGATTCTGCAGTTTTTAGAAATATCCCACATGTGGCTCTAGTGTAATAATGGACTGAAACTCCGACCTCCGAAGCAAAGGAGCACCCAGTGGATTTTGGGCCTCCTTTTTTTAGAATATATTTTAGGCACCTTGTCAGGTTTGAAGTGGTCTTGTGGTGCCAAAACGGTGGAAACACCCCAAAAGTTACCCCATTTTGGAAACTACACCCCTCAAGGAATTTATCTAGGTATATAGTTGGCATTTTGACCACACAGGTTTTTCGCTAAATTTATTAGAATTGGTCTGTAAAAATGAAAATCTACTTTTTTTTTCTGAAAAAAACATAGAAATTTTTAATATTTACAAGAAATAATAAAGAAAATGCACCACAACATTTGTAAAGCAATGTCTCTCGATTCCGGCAATATCCCATATGTGGTAATAAACTGCTGATTGGACCCACAGCAGGGCTCAGAATGGAAGGAGCGCCATTTGGATTTTGGAGCACGGATAATGCTGGATTGTTTTTCGGTGCCATGCCGCCTTTGCAACGCCCTGGTGGGACAAAAATAGTGGAAACCCCCCAAGTTACCCCATTTTGGAAATACCCCTCAAGGAATTTTTCTAGGGGTATAGTGAGCATTTAGACTCCACGGGTCTTTTGCAGAATTTATTAGAATTAGGCAGAGAAAATGAATATCACAATTTTTTTTCGACAAAATTTTTTTGAATTTTCTCATTTTTACAATGTATAAAGGAGAAAAAAAACAAAACAATTTTTGTAAAGCAAATTCTCCCGAGTACGGAAATACCCCACATGTGGTCATAAGTTTTTTTGTTTTTTTTTTTTCATTAGAAATGAATTAACCCTTTCAGGAATAATCAATTTTTTCTTTCTTTTTGTTTTTCATTCTCCGCCTTCCAAGAGCCATAACTTTTTTCTTTTTCCGTCAGTAGAGTGATGTGACGGCTTATTTCTTGCGGGAGGAATTGTAGTTTCTATTGACACCATTTAAAGTGCCATAAAAAGTACTGGGAAACAAAAAAAAAATAGGAAAATATAGTAATGTAGGAAAAAAATCTGATTCTATTTTTTGGGGTTTTCGTTTTTACAGCTTTCGCCTTGCGGTAAAAACGAAAACTACAGCGATTTTGGCGGTTTAAATTATTAACATTTTTTTTACGGTGTTCACCATGCGAGTTAAATAATGGTATATTGTAATAGGTCGGCCTTTTACGGACGTAGCGATATCAATTCTGTTTATTTTTTTACATTACTTTAGAAGAAAAATGGGAAAAGGTTTTTTTTTTTTAACTTTAAACTTTTTTTCTTTCTCACTACTAATAACTTTAATTCTTCTACACATTTTATTAGTCCCCTTAGGGGACTGTAACCAGCGATCATTGGATCGCGGGTACAATATGCTGCAATACTAATGTATTGCAGTATATTGTTATTTTTACAGGCGTCTGTAACCGCACGATCGTTGTTCTTGTCTGTTAGTCCTGGGTGTCAGCTGTAATACACAGCCGACACCCGCAGCGTATGGAGCGGGCTCAGCACGTGAGCCCGCTCCATACATCACCCCCGCACCATGACGTGCTATTAAGTCCTAGTGTGCAAACGGGTTAATGCACAGCGAATGGTGTGAATATTGCAATTTTCCGCTGATATGCCATTTTAGTGCATAATATGTTGTGCCCAGTTTGTGCCCCTGAAAACAAATACCTCCTAAAACGTTAAGAGGGTTCTCCTGGGTATGGCGATGCCATATATGTGGACGCAAACTGCTGCAGGGCTCCGAAGGGAGGGACGCCATTTTGCTTTTGAAGCGCAGGTTTTGCTTGGTAGTTTTTTTTGGTTTCGCTGGTATTTCAGTTTATAATGTGGGGGCATGTGTAATCTGTGCGGAGTACATCAGGGCATAATAAGAGGGTATAATAAAGCGGTAAATAAATAATAATTCATAGATATGTGGCCGGTGTCGCACTGATAAATGGTGTCGGATGTTACCCACTTTTAGAAAACACTGCACATTTTGCATCGCCATATTCTGAGAGCCAGAACGTCTTTATTTTTTCACCACCGGAGCTGCGTGAGGGCTTATTTGTTGCGAGACAATCTGTAGTTTTGGGGTACATGTGATTTTTTTATTTATTTATTTTTCATCACTTTTAATTACATTTTTTTGCAAGCCGGGTGACCAAAAACAAGCAATTCTGACAATTTTTTTTAGTTTATTTTTTGCAGCGTTCACCATGTGCTATAAATGACAATTTTACTTTATTCTGCGGGTTGGTACGATTACGGCGATACCATATGTATATAGGGTTTTTAATGTTCTGCAGCGTTTGCGCAATAAAATCACTTTTTTATAAAATAATTTATTTTCTGTCACCATATTCTGAGAGCTGTAACTTTTTTATTTTTGAGTAAAAAAAAGCTGTTTAAGGGCTTGCTTTTTGCAGGACGGGTTGCAGTTTTTATCGGTGCTATTTTCGGGTACATGCAACTTTTTGATCACTTTTTATTCTCTATTTTGGGAGGGGTGGTGACCAAAAAATAGCGATTCTGGTGTCGTTTTTTATTGGTGTGCATCGTGCGGGGAAAAATAACATGACCGTTTTATAGTTGGGGTCGTTACGAACGCGGTGATACCAAATATGTGTACTTTTTTTAACGTGTTCATTTTTTTTTTCCTATAATGAAAGTCTTATTATAGGAAAAAAATGCAGTGTTTGTTTATATAACTTTTATTTTTACACTTTTTTAAAACATTTTTATTACTTTTTTTTAAACTTTTTTCACTTGTCCCACTAGGGGACTCTTAGACTTGCAGCTCTGATCGCTGCTGAAATACATTACACTACACACGTAGTGTAATGTACTCTAACTGTCATTGTGACGTGATAGTCACACTGACAGGAAGCCTCGGAGGACCGCCAGGAGGCTGCTCCTCCGAGGCTTCCGTACATGGCAACCCGGAGGTCATTGTCTGACCTCTGATTGCCACGACAAGCATCGGCAGCCCCCACAATCACTTAGTGGGGGCTGCCGATGTGCTTTAAACCCCTTAAATGTGGCGAACGCAATAGTCGCCACATTTATGGGGTTAATTGACTAAATCAGCGGCGATGGTCCGCTGACCGGCAAGGCTGGAGTGTCAGCTGTCAGGGACAGCTGATCTCCCGGTTCCCGGACACTGTCCGTCAGGACAGTGTGCGCCGTGAACTACTCTGCAACTGTACGTCCTGATGCGGGAAGCAAGCCCCTCTGCAGGACGTACTATTGCGGAGCAGGGCGGGAAGAGGTTAATAACCACAGTATCATTGTGCTTGATTGGCGAGCAAACTCGCCTGACCTAAACCCCATAGAGAATCTATGGGGTATTGTCAAGAGGAAGATGAGACACCAGACCCAGCAATGCAGGCGAGCTGAAGGCCACGATCAAAGCAACCTGGGCTTCCATAACACCTCAGCAGTGCCACAGGCTGATCACCTCCATGCCACTCCGCATTGATAACACCTCAGCAGTGCCACAGGCTGATCGCCTCCATGCCACGCCGCATTGATACAGTAATACATGCAAAAGGAGCCCCAACCAAGTATTGAGGGAAGATACTGTACATATTTTTCAGTAGGCCAACATTTCAGTTTTAAAAATTATTTTTGAAATTGGGCTTACTTAACCCCGTAAATGACCGCCGATAAGCCTTTTCACAGCGGTCATTAATGGGCTTTATTCTACAGCGCCGCCATTCCACGGCTCTGCATTATAATAAAGTAAACAGAGCAGGGAGCCGTCAAATCTGGCAGAGGTAGCTGAGGGCTGGGGGCGTCCCTGCTCGACCGGGTGAGATCGATACTCGTATCGATCTCACCCGTTTAACTCCTCAGATGCGGTGCTGAATAGCGTGCGCCGCATCTGAGTGGTTTTGGAGAGAGGGAGCTCCCTCTTATCCCACTGACACCCGGCGATAAGATCGCCGAGTGTCTGTGTCTCCGATGGCAGCCGGGGGCCTAGTAAAGGCCCCCAGGTCTGCCTGTAGTGAATGCCTGCTAGGTCATGCCGGAGGCATGTCCTAGCAGATGCCTGTCCATTTTAAACGGACAGGCAGTAATACTCTGCAATACGAAGTATTGGAGTGTATTATAATAGCGATCGGAGGATAGTGAAGTCCCCTAGTGGGACTAGTATAAAAGTAAAAAAAGTTGAATAAAGTTAATAAAATAAAAAAGAGAAAATAAAAATTAAAAACCCACTTTTTCCTCTTACAAAATGCTTTACTATTAAAAAAAACACAATAAAGCAAAAAAGTTACATATTTGGTATCGCCGCTTCCGTAACGACCCGACTATAAAGCTGTTACATTCTTTAACCCGCACGGTGAACGCCGTAAAAAATAAAATAAAAAAACAATGGAAAAATTGTTGTTTTCTGTTAATCCTGACTTTAAAAAAATGTGATCAAAAAGTCGCATGTACTCCAAAATGGTACCAATAAAAACTACAAATTGACCCGCAAAAAAAAAGCCCTCATACAACTGCATCGGCGTAACAATAAAGTTATGACTCTTCAAATATGGAGACGCAAGAACAAATAATTTTGAAAAAGTGTTTTTACTGTGCAAGTAGTAAAACATACAAAATCTATACAAATTTGGTATCTTTGCAATCGTAACAACCTGCTGAATAAAGTTGTGTTGTTATTTATACAACATGGTAAACAACATAGATTTAGGGCGCAAAAAAAAGAGTGGTGAAATTTCAGGTTTTCTTCTATCCACCCTCCAAAAAAGTTAATAAAAGTTAATGAATAAATTATATGCACCCCAAAATGGTGCTATTAAAACGCACAAAAAAAAAGATCTTATACAGCTGTGTCGACGCAAAAATAAAAAAGTTATAGGTTCCTCAAATGTGACAATGGAAAAACGTAAAAAATGGCTTGGTCATTAGGGCCCAGAATGCAAGCAGGGGGAGGTGTTAATATTCTTGTTTTCTGAGAGACTAAATTTTGGGTTTTCATTAACTGTTACCATAATCAACAACATTACAAGAAAAAAATGCTGGAAATCACTCTAGAACAGAGATTGCGAGCCAGTCCCTCTCCTCCAACATCTGATCTCACAAATGTTCTTCTCGATGAATGGGCAAAAGTTTTAACAGACACATCCAAAATCTTGTAGAAAACCTTCCCAGAAGAGTGGAAGATGTTCTACTGCAAATGAAGGACCAACTCCATATTAATGTCTATGGATTTAGAATGGGATGTGATAAAAGCTCCTGTAGGTGTCACAATACTTTTCTCCATATAGTCTATATATCGATCTCTTAATAATTAGGCTTCTTCACCATTATTCTATGAACAGGCACCACTAGGGGGCTCCAGCTGGACTATCTATTTATTGCTTGTAAATGTGGGTGTATTATGCCATTGAACAACCTGTTGTTGTTTTTTTTTTGTTTTTGTTTATAACGAATAGTCCATAGTCATACATGCAGCCGCGTGATTAAAAAAAATAAAATCACACGATTAAAAAAAGAAGTGCGTCGCACGGACGATTTACACGTTCGGCTGAACAAGCCCTTAAAAAAAAATGCTGCTATACTTTTTAGTAAATACATGTACTTTCCATAAGGCTTGGATTCGTACTGGCTGTTTCGCAATAATAAATGCGAACGTGGCCACGATGCGACCCACAGCTTACCGCGATAGTAGTCGGAAGAAATCCAAACTCGAAGGTTTCTTGCAAGAGTAGTATCACGGCAACATGTAGGTCACGACACGGCCACATTCATTATTGTGATGCAGCCAGCGAGACACTACGACCTGCGTCACATCCAAAGTTGCCGTGCAGCCCTAGCTAAAAACAACAACTCTAGAGCATCTTTTCTTAGAACTCTACATTGGGTCATTCCTCCTACAGGTCTATTCACACGGACGTTGTTTTAACGGACCATGTGAAGGGCATGTGAAAAAATAGGACATGTCCTATTTTTGACCATTTTCACGGATTCCTCAATAGACTGAAGTCCTATGAGGGATCCGTGAAAACAAGTTCCGCAGGGGTGCAAATCGGCCGTGAATAATGGCCGATTTCACAGACGTTCGTCTGAAGTCCTAAGAAATATAAAATCTGACGGATACTCGCTCTCAAACTCTGTTTTGAGCTCCCACTGTCCAAGTCAAGTAGTATATTCAGGTAGCACTCCAATCTTTGTGGGGGGAAAAAGTGGTTTATTCACCTCAGCAGTTGTATTGCTTTTTTTCCTGAATATATTAAATGTCAGGATAGCTGAGATTTTTCCACTAATACACTTTGATCACCTCAAATAGACACGTAGTGGGAGATAATGAAGCTTTTTTGTTTTTTAAATTAGTGGAGGTCCCACAACCTGGACTTCACTTCTCTCCTCTCACGTGTGCTCTTCAAAGTGGCTGAAAGAGGTGGTCTGGTTTAGGGCACCCATTTTCAAATACCTCATTAGGGCATACTGATTTAATAGAGGAAGGTCCCCACATCAAGACTTTCATCAGTTCCCCGGGGAAGAGATCTTTTACAAAGCGTGTATATGTCACTCCTTCTCTGGAGGACCCAGCATGTTTGTGTATTATGTGGATGATTTATTAATTCTTTATGTAATGCTTCATTTCCCCTGTGGTGGCGCTGCAGGAGAATTAAACACTTGCTATTTGGTTTCACAGCAGATTAGAACTGATCTCTGGGGGTCCCAGAATGGGACAACCTGTGATCTGCTTATTTACCAAAAAGGAATTGTGAAATGTGGACTTCCCCTTTAATTTTGTATGATTTTAGTTTGTGTTCCTCTATGTATGACTATACAGCACTTTGTGTAGTTTTCTTATGTTTAGTGCTAATAATCTCAAGCCCTAGTCAGCAGGTTTTTCCTCTTCTCTTTCATACCCATATACATGCATGACCATAGAATAAGTGTTGTGCTGATTTTACTGATACCCTCTCTGTACAGCAGGTCCTGTTGATAGGTCTGGCTTTTCCAGTTCTTTCATAAACACCTTAGTCTTGAACGTTTTATTGAACCATGAACCCAGTAACTATTTTCCTAGCAGGGAACTATCCGGTCTTACACATTTCATGAGTTGGACTCGTGAAACCGGCACTGGAAGTTTTCCATTTACGATGTGCTCTGCTGGATTGAATAAATATTATTATGATTGAGGAATTTGACTATAGAACATCAGGGACATTCATTACATGTCCTTAAGGGGTTAAACGAACTCTGCACTGTGTACCCAGCAAATGCAGGTGGGAGTGGTGTGCATTCACCCTGCAATTTATGGGCACATTGTGGATGCCCATGGCTAATGGTGGCTATATACATTAGATGAATGTCGGCTGAACCTGCCGATTTTCAGCAGGACTGCCCAACTATCTAAGGTGTTTGGCGGTGTCCTGAATGTAAGGATCGGGTGGTTGGATTTCAAAATGCCCCATCCTGCAGCTTGTAAGGCGCTAAGCCTGGCAGCGGCTTACTCAATTCTCCCTGTTGGCCGAACCAAGCGTGCATGTGTATGGGACAGTTAGAAGAAATCGCTGTTGTCCAAACGAGCGTTTAGCCGACCACTATCTAAACTGTATGGCCTCTTGTCAGATGCACTGTGCCAAATGAACTGGTCAATACATCTCTAGACATACTTTAGATTTAAAGGGAACCTGTCATCCACTGAGGGCAACATAATGTAGTGACAGATGTGTGTATTTCAGCGGTCTGTCACTTATGTGCTAATGTGAACCCTATTATAAGAACTTACATTCGGAGCCCAGACTGGCACCACCAGAGATGAGTCCGACATATTTATGAGCTGCCGCTAAAACTCTGCTAATTTATAGATGTCTCCCTATTACTGTGCAGAGGGAGACATCGGTCAATCAGTGGAGAGTGGACGAGGCTAGCAGCAACTCGTGAATACACTGGGCACTGAATGTAAGCTTTCATAAAAAGGTTCACATTCGCACATAAGTGACAGACCACTGCAGTGAGGGCAGCAGGATGTGGATGACTGGTTCCCTTTTAAAAGAAAACATTCTGGTAGCCTGCAGCCACCACTAGGGGGCGCTTCCTGCATACTGTTTGTTATGACAGAGTTCAATGTATTCAGTATGCAGTAAGGTCTCTGCTTGAGGCATTTAGAAAGTTATGTTTGAATATTATGTCTGTGCAGAGAATTTGGAGCTCTGTATCAGAAAAACTATAAAGCTGTATTAGAAGGTGGACATTTACTTTAGTTGTCTGTCTATATTCAGAATCCACCTTACATTAAAGGTTACATTTGCTGTCAGGGCTCTGTAGGTATTTGGAATGTTTTTGAGACATGATAAAAATGTTGAAAAGCGTGTTCTGTATTCTTGTGATTGCAGTGAACTCTACGGTATTCATTGTACCTTTTAATTCCTTCTTTTAAGAACTGGGTTGTTCCTTTTGATAAATCTATTACTGGAAGACTTTCGTCAGTTGCTATATTGATGGCCTCCTTCTGCGTCCAGGATCTATTCTTTAGACACATTAGTAAAATAGCAACAAGTATAAAATGTGTAGAGCTCTTTCTATGAAGATTGCGTGCAATTCGATCCTACTGCTTGAGTAGGGATCAGTGTTTTGATTTTGTTTTTTTCTTATGATCCATGCAGACTATCCTATATATTTAAAGTGTTCACAGTTCCCCACATAACGAAACTTTCAAAAAGCTTCCGACATGTCGTAGTGACATGTCAGAAGTTTTGATCGGTGGGGGTCTGAGCACTGAGACCCCCAGCGATCGCTGAAACGAAGCAGCTGAAGCCTTCGGGTGATCGCTGAGCCACTTCGTTTCTGATCGGCTTTTCTCGCGAAGCCGATTTAACGGTGTACAGACTCCATAGAAAGTTTATGGGCCGTACACCGTTACATCGGCTTTCCTGAAAAAAGCTGATCACTAATGAAGCGGCTCAGCGCTCACCTGCGCTTCTGTCGCCTTGTTTCAGCTATTGGTGGGGGTCTCAGTGCTCGGACCCCTACCAATAAAAACATCTGACATGTCATTATGACAAGTCAGAAGTTTTTGAAAGTTTTGTTACCCTTTAAAAGGTTCACCTTTCTCCCGCCTCAAAGACCATGCTCCCTCGACTTCTATTTTAACAGTCACATAAGCTTTAGGCAATATAAATAATCCTATGCTTGATTCCTTTAGTGAAAAATAAAGGTCTTGCTAGTGAGGTGTCAGGTACATGGCCGTATTAAATTCCCGCGTTGTACAGATTTGTAGGTCTATGAATTTGTGAGAAAAAAATATGTGGCATGTTGTATCGCATTGTGTATTACGTAGGTATTCTCCCCTGGAAGCATTGCTTGTAGGGGAAAAAAACAGTACTTCACGGAGGCACCATATAGCGTCACACAAAGTACCTCTGGGTCTGTAATACAGAACCGTAGGGACATAGTGAACCGCTGTGCACACAGCTTTGTCATGTTAAAGAGGCTCTGTCACCACATTATAAGTGCCCTATCTCCTACATAAGGAGATCGGTGCTATAATGTAGATGACAGCAGTGCTTTTTATTTAGAAAAACTATCTATTTTTACCACGTTGGGAGCGATTTTAGTTTTATTCTAATTAGTTTCTTAATACCCAACTGGGCGTGTTTTTACTTTAGACCAAGTGGGCGTTATACAGAGGAGTGTATGACGCTGACCAATCAGTGACCAATCAGCGTCATGCACTTCTCTCCATTCATTTAGTCAGCGCATAGAGACACTGCGTTATTCACTATGTGCTGTCTTATACTGACACATTAACGTTACTGAAGTGTTTAGACAGTGAATAGACATTCCTTCTAGCCAGGACGCGATGTCTATTCACAATCCCGGCACTTTAACGTTTCTGTGGTACTTACAGCAGAGCAAAGCGTAACCTCACTGTAACCTGTCACTTACAGCGTGATCTCGCGAGATTACTCTTGCTCTGCAGTAAGTACCACAGAAACTTTAACGAAGTGCCGGGATTGTGAATAGACATCCCGTCCTAGCTGGAAGGAATGTCTATTCACTGTCTAAACACTTCAGTAACGTTAATATGTCAGATTAAGGCCTTATTCACACAAACGTGTCCGCTTTGTACGCGCAAAAAATGCTGCGTTTTTTTGTGCGTTGCAGTTCCGTGTGTCATCAGTGAATGGTGCGTGGCTGCGTGATTTTCGCGCATATGCCATCCTTATGACACGCGGTTTTGATGTTTAGAAAAATAAATGAAGTGCTTTTATTTTTTCCTTCATTTCTTTATCTACTGTTGCGCGAATAATGCGCGACACACGGACACGCATCACGCACACATTGACTTCAATGGGTGCGTGATGCCCGTTTTTCGCGCAAGTATAGGATATGTCGTGAGTTTTACGCAGCGGACACGCTGCATGAAAATCACGGAATGTCTGAACGGCCCCATTGACTAACATAGGTCTGTGCGTCGCTCGTGATTTTCACGCGCGTATCACGGATGTGAAACACGTTCGTGGGAATAAGGCCTAAGACAGCACATCGTGAATAACGCAGTGTCACTATGCGCTGACTAAATGAATGTAGAGAAGTGCATGATGCTGATTGGTCAGCTTCATACACTCCTCTGTACAACACCCACTTGGTCTAAAGTAAAAACACGCCCAGTTGGGCATTAAGAAACTAATTGGCATAAATCTAAAAATCGCTCCGAACGTGGTAAAAATAGATTGTTTTTCTAAATAAAAAGCACTACTGTCACCTACATTACAGCGCCGATCTCCTTATATAGGAGATAGGGCACTTATAATGTGGTGACAGAGCCTCTTTAATAAGATCTTAGTGTCATCCCACCACAAATATAATCCAGCCTTCTAATATGTTTTATAATCATTTGATGAACATAAATTCCACTAAGTCTCAGCAGAACTTCCGGAGAACCATTTTAATATATATTGTTTTTTGTTTTTTTTTATCTACGGAAGTCCAAATGTTGTGCAGTTTGATGTTATATTCACACAGCCATAGTTATATGCTAAAATTATTGTTGCCTACTGCTACTACTAGGAAGGAGTGTACTGAAGAGACATCCTCTACGTCAGGGGTCTCAAGCACGCGGCCCGCGGGCTGCATGCGGCCCCTGGGGCTGTCATCTGCGGCCCGCGGGACACACAGCCGCTAGTATCGGCTCTGTTCCGAGACTCTGGAATTCCCTGACATCGCTGTCCACATATGAACAGCGATGTCTGGGGCTTCCCCAGAGCCGGAGTCCCGGGCAGAGCGCTAGTACAGGCTCTGCTCCGGGATTCTGTGGAATTCCCTGACATTGCTGCCCATATGTGGACAGAGTGTCAGGGTCTTCCCCAGAGCGGAGTCCCGGGCAGAGCGCTATTATCGGCTCTGCTCCGGGACTCTGGGGAAGCCTCTGACATCGCTGTCCATACATCGACAATGATGTCGGGCTTCCCCAGGGCAGGAGTCCCAGTGATGTCAGGAGCACAGCTGGAGTCCCGGGAAGAGCCTACTAGCGCTCTGCCTGGGACTCCAGCTCTGGGGTTGCCCCTGACATCTCTGTCCATATATGGACAGTGATGTCAGGAGCAGAGCTGGAATCCCAGGCAGAGTGCCAGAAGCGGCTCTGCTCCGGGACTCCAGCTCTGGGCAAGCCCCTGACATCACTGTGGCCTTATCTACAGAGGGCACTGTGGCCTTATCCACAGAGGGCACTGTGGCCTTATCCACAGAGGGCACTGTGGCCTTATCCACAGAGGGCACTGTGGCCTTATCCACAGAGGGCACTGTGGCCTTATCCACAGAGGGCACTGTGGCCTTATCCACAGAGGGCACTGTGGCCTTATCCACAGAGGGCACTGTGGCCTTATCCACAGAGGGCACTGTGGCCTTATTCTAGTAAGATTGGCTAGTGAGGATAACATACCCGCGGTCACCAGCTGGCATCTTTCCAGGCACACATATACACTGAGTTTCTGTGCGATGCTGTGAAAATATACTTGGAAAGCCCACTGTCAGCATGGGTGAGGCTCTCCCTTTTCCATAGTAGCAGGAAGTAGGTGTTTGGAAAGCTCATTGTGCTCAGGTTTAGTTGGGAGTAATCTCTTGTGTAACAGAAACTCTAGCTTGTCCTTACCTGTCTCAGGTATGACCTAATCGAGAACACAAAACCCGGCTATATTTTGTGAGATTTCTATAAAACGTTTTTTCCCAGCATTTCAAGGGCCATTTTATTCTTTCAACTTCCCTCTAAATGAAGACGGGTGGGGGTTTCAATATGTAATTCCCAAAGTAAAGGTTCCCATATAGTTCCATAGGCTTATTTATCTACAATCAATAAGGATTGTCTGTTTGCTTTCCTTAAGCTTTTTGTCCTTCGATGTGGTTTTTGTTCTTTCAATTACAAACCAGAAATTGAGCAGGTTGCTTAATATCAAATTAAAATTATTGTTAATAAATTAGTTATTTGAACTGCTATAACACTATATTACTCTGTGGATGCTGCCGCAGTGCCCTCTGTGGATGCTGCCGCAGTGCCCTCTGTGGATGCTGCCGCAGTGCCCTCTGTGGATGCTGCCGCAGTGCCCTCTGTGGATGCTGCCGCAGAGTCCTCTGTAGATAATGCAACACACCCCTAGATAATGCCACAGTGCCCTCTGTAGATAATTCAGCACACCCCTAGATAGTGCCCTCTGTAGATAATGCAGCACACCCCTAGATGCTGCCACAGTGCCCTCTGTAGATGCTGCCACAGTGCCCTCTGTAGATGCTGCCACAGTGATGTCAGGGGCTTGCCGAGAGCTGGGGTCCCGGAGCAAAGCCACTTCTAACACTCTGCCTGGGATTCCAGCTCTGCTCCTGACATCACTGTCCATATATGGACAGAGATGTCGGGGGCAACACCAGAGCTGGAGTCCCGGGCAGAGCGCTAGTAGGCTCTTCCTGGGACTCCAGCTGTGCTCATGACATCACTGGGACTCCTGCTCTGGGGAAGCCCCTAACATCAATGTCGATGTATGGACAGCGATGTTAGAGGCTTCCCCAGAGTCCCAGAGCAGAGCCTATACTAGCGCTCTGCCTGGGACTCTGGCTCTGGTGAAGCCCCAGACATCGTGTGTCCAAACATGGACAGCGATGTCAGGGTCTTCCCCAGAGCAGAGTCCCAGAGCAGAAACTATACTAGCGCTCAGCCCGGGACTCCGCTCTGGGGAAGACCCTGACACACTGTCCATATATGGACACCGATGTCAGTGAATTCCACAGAGTCCCGGAGCAGAGCCTATACTAGCGCTCTGCTTCGGGACTGTGGCTCTGGGGAAGCTCCAGACATTGTGTGTCCAAACATGGACAGCGATGTCAGGGTCTTACCCAGAGCAGAGTCCCGGAGCAGAGCCGATACTAGCGCTCTGCCCGGGACTCTGTGGAATTCCCTGACATTGCTGTCCATATATGGACAGTGTGTCAGGGTCTTCCCCAGAGCAGAGTCCAGGGCAGAGCAATAGTATCTGCTCTGCTCTGGGGAAGACCCTGACATCGCTGTCCATGTTTGGACACACGATGTCTGGAGCTTCCCTAGAGCCACAGTCCCGTGCAGAGCGCTAGTATAGGCTCTGCTCCGGGACTCTGTGGAATTCACTGACATCGGTGTCCATATATGGACAGTGTGTCAGGGTATTCCCCAGAGCGGAGTCCCGGGCAGAGCGCTAGTATCGGTTCTGCTCCGGGACTCTGCTCTGGGGAAGACCCTGACACACTGTCCATATATGGACAGTGATGTCAGGGAATTCCACAGAGTCCCAGAACAGAGCCTTTACTAGCGCTCTGCATGGGACTCTGGCTCTGGGGAAGCCCCAGACATCGCTGTTCATATGTGGACATCAATGTCAGGGAATTCCAGAGTCTCGGAGCAGAGCCTATACTAGCGGGCCGCGTGCTTGAGACCCCTGATCTAGAACTATACACTGTCAGACTTTTCAAGGAACAGCTGTTTTTGTTTTTTGGGGACAAAGTCATTCCAATGCAGAAGAGTTGAATAGTGGCTCAAACACAAACATTTTCTGTCCAAGAGATCAATTATTACAAAAAAAATTGACAACTACCACAATATTTGCAAAACAAATGTGTCTAAAGTGTTCAGGTTTGTTGGTGAGAATGTCTTGCATTCAGAGCCTGTCCTGATCATGTACTCCTCACACAGACTGTAAGGAGCCCTGCAGCTATCAGAACCCTTTCTTGTAACAAGCTGTGCACCTGCGTCAGCAGGACATGATCCGCGTGGGTTTTCAGCCTCTGGATGTAAACAAGAATGTTTTCGTTCACGGACAGCAAGCAGCGATCTTGAAAAGTTAAGGAATTGATACACTAAAGAAAAGTTAAACTTTTTTTTAGTTTATAGTTTGACAGTGAATAAGCTTTTGAAGAAGTGTTCGGCACACAAAATGTAGTTTTTAAATTCTTTAGGTTTATTGTATTTGATGCCAGAGGCTTAGTGCGTGCGACGTTTCGGTCAGGAGACCTTAATCAGGCACTTGGTTCCATTGGTTCCTGGTGTATCCAGGTGTTCGGCGCTACTGTCTGTATGGTGGCTAACCGCTTGTTTTGGCGCCATAACAAGCGGTTAACCGCCATACAGACCGTAGCGCCGAACACCTGGATACGCCAGGAACCAGTGGAACTAAGTGCCTGATGAAGGTCTCCTGAGCGAAACGTCGCACGCACTAAGCCTCTGGCATCAAATACAATAAACCTAAAGAATTTAAAAACGACATTTTGTGTGCCGAATACTTCTTCAAATATGATTGGGTTGGGACCCTATTCGTGCACCTGCCTTGGTCCAGTGCATTTTGAACCACTACCTAGTGAATAAGCTTTGTTCACATAAAAGCAGAAAACCCCTGTAAGGCTTTGTTCACATCTGCGTCGGGACTCAGTTCATAGGTTCCGTCAGAGCTTTCAATCAGGGGAACCCATGAACGGAACCCTGACTGAAACAAACGGAAACCGTTTCCGTTTGCATCACCATTGATTTCAATGGTGACGGATCCGGTGCAAATGGTTTCCGTTTGTCACCGTTCTTTAGGGGTTCCATCGGTTTGACAGAATGAATAGCGCAACGATTTTCACCGGATCCGTCACCATTGAAATCAATCGTGATGCAAACGGAAACCTATGGTTTCAGTCAGGGTTCCGTTCATGGGTTCCCCCTGATGGAAAACTCAGACAGAACTCATGAATGGAGTCCCAACGCAGATGTGAACGAAGCCTAACCCTTTTGATTCCAGGACATTTTTCATACTGTTAACATAAACAAGTAAAGCATAAATTATAAAATAAAACAAATCATGTTGTTCTCCCGTGCCCATATATTTTGTGAAAGTAGACTCCTGGCACATTGTTAAGCTGCCACCCACCGCTTTTCACTCCTTGGCGCAGTGGCGGACACAGACTGCAAAAGGCCCCTGTGCAGATAATGTGCCAGGGCCCCCCCGCCCCCCCCCCCAATACCGACAAAGTTACCTAAACATATATATGCATATAAAAATAAACCTTACTAATAAAAATTATGAAGGAAGATTTATATTGTACATTTTATTACCAGTTTAGAACACAAGTAACACATTTTTTTCCGGGTTAAATTCTTATCTAAACTAAGTCCCTAAATGTGGGCAAAGAAAATGAAAAACCTATACTCACCTCCTCCGGCGCCTCCGTTCCCCCTCCGCAGCCCCTATCCCTTTCTGTGTTTACAAAGCTGCTGTGGTGACGCGCGGTCGATGGCACATGACCGCTGCAGCCAATCAATGCCCTCAACAGCGATTTGCTGTGGAACTACTGTCCTCAGCAGCACACCAATGAGGAGTTATTGGCAGCAGCGGTCACGTGCCATCGGCAGCGCGTCACCAGTGCAGCCTTGTACACTTGTAACACAGACCGAGACAGGAGGATGGGGGCTGCGGCGGGTGAACGGAGGCGAGGGAGGAGGTGAGTATAGTTTTTTTATTTTCTTTGCCCACATTTAGAGACTTAGGTTAAATTGAATCATTGAATATAACACAAAGCACTCATGCAACTGAGATGCAATAATTTAGATGATCTTATCATGCTTAGCTTACTGCACTGTTACCTATCAAGCAGGACTGAATCTCAAGATATCTACAGAGGGGGCTGTATGGCGCTATCAACAGAGGGGGCTGTATGGCGTTATCTACAGGGGGGACTGTATGGCGCGATCTACAGAGGGGTCTGTATGGCGCTATCTACAGGGGGGTCTGTATGGCGCTATCTACAGGGGGGTCTGTATGGCGCTATCTACAGGGGGGACTGTATGGCGCTATCTACAGGGGGGACTGTATGGCGCTATCTACAGGGGGGACTGTATGGCGCTATCTACAGGGGGGACTGTATGGCGCTATCTACAGGGGGGACTGTATGGCGTTATCTACAGGGGGCTGTATGGTGTTATCTACAGGGGGGACTTTATGGCGTTATCTACAGTGGGGTCTGTATGGCGTTATCTACAGGGGTTCTGTATGGCGTTCCCTACAGGGGGGGTCTGTAGGGAAAGTCATACAGCCCCCCCCTGTAGGGAACGCCATACAGACCCCCCTTTAGGGAACGCCATACAGACCCCCCTGTAGGGAACGCTATACAGCCCCCCCTGTAGGGAACGCTATACAGCCCCCCCTGTAGGGAACGCCTTACAGCCCCCCCCTGTAGGGAACGCTATACAGCCCCCCCCCTGTAGGGAACGCCATACACCCCCAATCACTCAAAAAAATGCGACCTACAGTGTGAAAAGACAAAAGACATGTATCCCCTATCCACAGGATAGGGGATACATGTGTGATCGCTGGCATTGATAGGGAGAGCGGGGGACCGAAAGTCCCCCGAAGTTCTCCATCACTCACCTCTGACTTCCGGTGTCTGCGCAGCTCAAGTGTGACCGGCGCTCCATTCATTTCTACGGAGCTGCCGACACAGACCCCGGAAGTCCGAGGTTTGTGATGGAGAACTTCAGGGGACTTTCGGTCCCCCGTTCTCCCTATCAATGCCAGCGATCACACACGTATCCCCTATCCTGTGGATAGGGGATACATGTCTTATGTTTAATGGCAGAGCGGGGAGATACTCCCTGCTCTGCCGTAGTGTTCCGTGGCATCGCGCTGTAGCAGCCATAGCGGCAGCTAGCGGAGATTCCGGCCAAGGTGGGGGCCCGTGCCGGCAGGTGACGCGGGCCCCCTCATGCCGCGGCCCCGTAGCAGCCGCTACGGCTGCTATAGCAGTAGTTACGCCCCTGTGTTAGGGGGAGTTCACACTGAGGTTTTTTTCGCGAAAAACGTCAGAAAGTGCCTCCCATTGAAATCCATGAAATTTTTCCTGCGAGCAGTAAAAACCGCATGCGGGAAAAAGAAGCGCAATGCCCTTTCTTCGGGCGTTTCTGTCTCTGACTTCCCATTGACAACAATGGCAGGCAGAAAATGCGTTTTTTGCTGCGTTTCCCTGCCCACGGCCCGATGGCCGAAAAACGCCACAAAAAAACGCAATGAAAAACGCGGGAAGTGTTCTACCGGCAGGTCAAAATATGCCTCAAAATTCCGGAAGGAATTATGAGGCAGATTTTTCTACATAAAAACTTCTCCCTTCTGACATGAACTTTTTAACTTCATCTACCTGTCCTCTGCAGTCTGCACGTCCTCCACTCGTCCTGTGTCTGTCCTCCGCTCATCCTATGAGTTCTCCGGCAGTCCTGACTGTACTGTCCAGCCGCCCGAAGTCTTACGTCGCACCGCCCCCTGTCCTCTCCCCTGCCTGAGCGCTCCTCCTACCACCAGCATCGCCGTCCTGTCCTATTCATCTGTGCCAGATTGGCAGTGCAGTGTAGCGGCTATCACCGGGCCCGGGCACCCGCCCCCTCCCTCCCGATTGGTAGTGCAGTGTGGCGGCTATCACCGGGCCCCCGCCCCCTCCCTCCCCTCATGCCTAGTGTTGTGATGCTACTAGGCATGAGGGGGCCCGTGCCGCCAGGCCTGGTACATAAAATGTAATGTGCCTGTCAGGGCGACACGGGCCCCCCCATGCCGCGGGCCCCGTAGCAGCTGCTACGGCTGCTACTGTGGTAGTTACGCCACTGAACGGGCCCCCTTCCCACGCGGGGCCCTTGTGCAGCTGCACCGGCTGCACATGCGGTATGTCCGCCCCTGCCTTGGCGCCTTCATGCAAGTTTGTGTTAAAGTATAGTGTTTTGTAAAAAATCACAAAAATTCATGTTTTTGGTTAAAAGTCCAACCCAAGCAGAGCCTGAGATGCAGAACACATAGAAGTTCAAGAAATGCACAGTTCATACGTGCCACTTTTCCTATGTCTACATGCATATATCTTCGTGCAATTACCAAAACTAAAGAGACTAAAAATTTCTGCCATGTAGATGCCGGTAAACGTCCGAGTCATAGAGCCAACAAATGAGCTGATTGAATTACAGAGTTTCCCTATGACGTGATCAATCAGGTTCTATACCTTGTATTGGCAGGGCTCATTGAAGGACCACCACGGCTGTCTGAATATACAGTATTCCCTGTTTTATTATTATAAAAATAAAACCCACAAACGTCATTTTATTTTTAAACAAATACGATTTATTAAATATAAGTTCCAAGTCATAAAATCAATTTTGGTATCCTCTCGACTGTGACTTAAATGTATGACATTTATGATTGGTGTTTGGCTTTAAAATAAACAAAACAAACTGCCACATAGACCCTCCCATCTTTGGCATCCAGAAGCCCTAATAGGGCATATGGAAAGCGGTTGTCTTTGGGAGACCAACCTTTCATTTTGCTCTAGGAGCAAAATAAATAAATAAAAATAATAAAAAAATATACATAACCAAATATTATTTAATTGATGTAAAACGAGTGATATTTAAAATAAATTTGTTTACAGAAATTCTTTCTGCACAGATTAGAATAGATAACTGGCCTAATAAAAGTTGTCCATAGAGTGCACTTGGCTCTGGCGGCATAGAGGCGAATTCTTGACTCCACCCGGTATCGACCTGTGTTTACATTGTTTCCAGAAGACACATTAGTCATAACTATCCACTCATTCTGGCAGATTGTCTCCCTAGTAAATGCTCTGCTTTTTAAGTATGCAAGTTTTTTTGTTTTGTTATTAACTGTACCGATCATTGAAAAGTTTAGGATTATGTGGCGTGGGTGTAGATTATAAATATAGGCACTAGGTGTAACGTGTTCTCTCAGCTCCTTACTTAACCGGTACATTCATTTGTGATAAAAAGTATCATCTTAGAATATAGAACTGATCTATCTGAGAGTCATGTCCTGGCAGTGCTGGATATAGTGCAGATATACTGTCTGTATATCTGCACTAGAACCGTATCAACCTGCACTTGGCATCTGCTTATTCTAGCATTGACCTCCAACCTGTGGCTCTCCAGCTGTTGTGAAATGTTGGGAGTAGTAGTTTCACCACAGCTACAGTCCACTGCCTTATCTTACGTTTGGGTGCACCAACTACTTAACTTTTTTTTTTATTTAGAAAATATCTAAAAAATAAATACGTAAACTGAATTTGGAAATACATTTCATGACTTCTTGAGTTCCATCTGGTATTAGAAACTTTTACCTTTAAAAAGTTTATCAGATGGCCTCAAACCCCCCCCCCCTCCCCCCAAAAAAAATCACACATACCACATGGCTCATTAATGGTAATACATAATTATCATATGGGAAAAAATATTTTACTGTCCGTAACATGACCCTAATAATATTGCTGCCCAAACGCTTCCAGACTTCCTGGTTGTAGGTGGGACTGGTCCTTCGCTATTTTACTACATGTCCCATCATGCATCGCTGCCTTCTTAGCAACCTTATAACCGCCCACCACTTCCCTCTGCCTGTCCTCCAGAATAGGTCCGTCACCAGTCCGCCTAAAACTACCCTCTTCACAGGCTTAGAAAGCAATCAGTAGCCATGCCAGACCCATTTTGTCACGTTTGATGGGATGACACAGTGGAGTAGGCGGCAGCCAGAAGTCACGTGTGACTGTCGGTCCATCATCATGAAGCTGTAAACTACAGAGTGGTTGGGATCACGTGACCCG
>NC_134690.1:53232006-53259506 GCF_050947455.1 Rhinoderma darwinii | reverse complement strand
CCTTACGTGCACCCAGTCTTTCAAACTCCAAAGAGCGCACCTTCACCAGGTCACCAAGGATGTTACTACATACCTCACCCCTTTGGAGGGTCTTTCTTCCCGTCGAAACTAGGCACCGTGCATTCCACGTGTAGAACCTGACCACTGCACTAACTAGGAATAAAGTGCATCGGTCCCTGTTACCAACTTCTCTGTACGCCCCATAGGCCCACTCAGCATAGGAGAGGCTCTCCATCTCTGGCCACCCGATGGAGATTCCCACCTGTTTGTACACCTCTATATTGAGGGGACACTGAAGCAGGAAGTGCTCCATGCTTTCCAGCGTGTCGCCACACTCCTCCCGGGGACAATCCCTTTCATCAGAGTTCCTGTACTTCAAATTTCCCCTCACATATAACTTACCATGGAAGCAGCGCCAGGTCAAGTCCCAATACTTCTGGGGGATCCTATTTGAATTCAACAATGTTAGTCCCTCCCTCAGATCCCTACCTGGGCAGTCCTTGAGGGCCAATGATGCCTGGAAATAGGAGGTGATCACCCTATTGTCGAGGAGTTTCCTCGGCAGCGCAATCACCTCATCCTTCTCCAGACACCATCGGCGGACAACCTTCAGAACCGGGGCAACGTAAGCCGGGAGATGCCCCCGCTGCGATCGAAGATCCTTCACTCGCCCTCCGTTCTCCCATTCCTGGAAGAACGGCTGAAACCACACCTTGCATGAAACTACCCACAAAGGAGCCCTCTCTTTGTAGAGGATTGCCACGTTACATTTAAGAAAGGTGTCCACCAGGAACACTACCGGGTTGACCATACCCAACCCTCCTTGTCTCCTTGTTAGGTAAGTCACCTCTCTCTTAACTAGGTTCAGCCTGTTTCCCCACAACAGTTGGAAAAACAGGCTGTAGATTCGTGTCCAGAAGGGTTCTGGCAAGATACAAATGCTGCCCAGATAAATAAACAACGGGAGCAGGTATGTTTTGCCCAAGTTGATCCTTTCCCTGAAGGTCAAAGTCCAACCTTTCCACTGGTTCACCTTTTTGGTGGCAATCTGCAGTCTGCTCTCCCAATTTTGAGTAGGATAGTCTCCTCTGCCGAAATCTATGCCCAGAACTTTTGCAGTGTCTTGGGGCACAGGGAGGGTGTCTGGGAGACAAAAATCTGGGTCCCCCACTCCCAACCAGAGACTTTCGCACTTATCCAGATTGATCTTGGACCCAGACGCGTCCGAGTAGCGATCTACCTCAGACATCACCCATTCCGCCTCCCCTTGCGAGGAGACGAAGATAGTGACATCGTCGGCGTACGCTATCGTCCTTACGGCAGACTCCTCGACCGCCAAGTCCATCCTCACACCCACCAACGGCCCGCGGTCAACCCTCACAAGGAAGGGGTCGATCGCGAACACGTATAGCAGCGGGCTAAGAGGACAACCCTGACGGACACCAGAGTCCACCCCAAAAGGACGACCAACCCAACCGTTCACCAGTGGGAAAGTCTCAGCCCCTGCATACAATGTTTGCAGCCAATTCACAAACCCCCCAGGCAGACCGTATCTCAAAAGGGTGGACCAGAGATACTCATGATCAACTCTGTCAAACGCTTTTGCCTGATCCAAGGACAGCATGTACCCCTTCCAGTGCCCAGCTCTGCCCTGCTCCACCGCCTCCCTGACACCCAGGACAGCACTAAAGGTGCTACGACCCGGGACAGTGCAGTGCTGGACACCCGAAAGGAGCCGCGGTGCAAACTCGACCAACCTGTTAAACAGTATCTTAGCCAGAATCTTCCGGTCCGTATTGAGAAGCGCTATGGGACGCCAGTTCTCAACACGGGACGGATCTTTACCCTTTGACAACAGAATCAAGGCTGACCTACACATTGACTTTGGTAGAGTGCCCGAGGATAGACACTCATTAAAAACCCCAGTCAAGAGGGGAATCAAAGCTTCCCCAAAGGTCTTGTAAAACTCGGACGTTAAGCCATCCGGTCCCGGCGATTTCTTAAGAGCAAGCCCTTCAATCGCCCTCTTTACTTCCCCTTCCTTGATTTCCTCTGTCAAAACGCCAAGAGAGGGGCTTATCCCTGGCTCCGGAATGGTTTCAGCCAGGAAAGCCGACATCTTGTCTCGATCTAGTTCCTTCTTACTCAAGAGGTGTGAGTAGAAGGATCTGACCACCTCCAGAATCCCTGATTTGGACCTGTTCAGGGATCCCGTACTGTCGATCAGTCCTGCCACATACTTGCAATCCACTGACATCCTACAGTTCTTGTAAGGGTCAGGCGAGCGATACTTCCTGAAATCCCTCTCAAAAACTAAGGATGTGTGCCTATCGTACTGACACCTCTTGAGCAATGATTTCACACAGGAGATATCCTTACGGCTACCCCCTGTCGAGACCAGCTGCTCGAGTTTCCTTCTTAGGTCCTGGTACAGACAGTGTCCGGCCAGGCTCCTAAAGTTGGAAAGCTGGCGGAAGAATTTTGCCGCGCGTTTCTTGAGCATCTCCCACCACTCTGACTTACTGTTACAAAGGCCCAAAAGGGGTACCTGGCTCTGCAGAAAATCCTCAAAGGACTGTCTGACGTCCGCTTCTTCCAGGAGTGCCGAATTCAATCTCCAAAAGCCCCTTCCCATCCGATGGGTCTCTGCAACGTTCAAAGAAAAAACAATTAAACAGTGATCGGAGAATTCTACCTCCACAACCACAAGTGGTGAGGAGACAGCCTCCTCCTTCAAATAAAACCTGTCTATTCTAGACCTAATCTGACTACCCCTATGGTATGTGAAACCACTGTGGTCCGGGGTGTGCCTAATGTGGACATCCACCAGACGAGCCTCACTGACTATGCTATTCAAAGCGACGCTGTCATAGCCCAGCCTGTCTTTGGAGCCCCTCCGATCCTTCTGTCTCACAACCGTATTGAAGTCTCCTCCAAAGACCACTTGGCGGCTGGTAAAAAGAAAAGGCTTGATCTTCATAAAGAGGCACTTGCGGTCCCACTTGGTTTGTGGACCATAGATGTTTATGAGCCTAAGCTCTTGCCCCTTCATGAAGACGTCCAGGACCAGACACCTCCCCATTTCTACCTCGATTACTCGTCGGCATTTTACCTCCGCCGTCCTGAAAAGGACAGCTACTCCGCTATACGGCTCGGCCGCAAGAGACCAGTAAGATGGCCCATGCCTCCACTCCTTCCTGGCCATATGGACAGATGCCAGGTCTGGCACCCTGGTCTCCTGCAAAAATAAAACATCGGCCTCAACCCGGCCGAGAAAATCAAAGGCCGTGAATCTGGCCGCATCTGACCTAATGCTGGCGACATTAATACTCGCCAGGGTCAACGGAGTAGGTACCGCCATCAAGAGTGATCGAGGTCGACCGCTAGCTTCTTCCCTCCCCCAGTTAGCCCGTCGCTATCTGGGTCCGGGGAATCCTCGTTGCCTCTCTTGAGACTCGCACCCGAGAGATCCATGTTTTTGGAAAGGTCTTTTCCATCTAGAACCAAAAGAGGAGAAAGTGAGTCCACAACATTTTTAACAATATTATTTACACTCCCATCCCCCTCCCCCACTACCTCCCCCATTTCCCCACCTCCCCCTTTGTCCACCAGTGCCGTGACAACCCCTTCCTCAGGTATTCGGCCCACTACCTGGTTCGAGGGTCCAGCACCTCCCGAAGGACCCGACCTTCGCACCGGTACCTCACCCTCGCCCTCCCCTTCTTCCGAAGAGGAGGAGATGTCCTCCCGAAGGGCCTGGTACCGGTTGGAGAGCCCTATCAGGGGGGAGCCAGTCAAACCTTCCTTTGGGATCTGGCCGGTCTTGGATGTTTTTAACGGGGCCCCTTTGGTCTTATACAGGGCCTTCCTACCAGTGTCTTTTCTCTTATCTTGCCCCTTTACTTCGTCCTCATCCAAACTACCATAGTATGAGGACTCACTAGAGGGGGCTTCTCCTCTCCTCCTGACCAGTCTCCTGATCTCCTCCTCTACCCCACCATCCCCAAGGGCCTCCGCAGACATGCCAGCCTCCTGAGGGACGGCAGACTGGACCCCATGGCTTTGGGGCCCCTCCTGCTCCCTCTCAAGTCGACGGCACTCCTGCCTCCTAAATTTGGAAGAAGGCAGGGTCCTTACCTTCCTCGACCCTATCACCCCTCCATCCTCACCAGCCCCTTCCCCAGCGACACCGTGACCTTGACCACTGCCACCAGCCAGACCAGGCGCCACCGGGTTAAAGACCAGGTTAGCGAAGGAGCGCGGACAGCGGCTAAAGGGGTGACCAAGGTCACCACACAGGTTGCACCTTATGTCCTTGCACGTGGCGGCAAGATGGCCCAGAGCCCCACACAGCGCACACCTCTTCTCCTTACACTGGGCGCTAAAATGTGTGGGGCTGCCGCACTTGTGACAGACCTTCGGCTGCCCCTGGTAAAAGACCAAGATCCTGTCCCTCCCCAGGAAAGCAGAGGAGGGCATGTGAGACACCGAGTTCCCCTGGACCTTTAATTTTACGGAAAAGGTCCAGGCCCCAGACCAGATCCCATGCTCATCCCGGTTTTTCTGGGGCATTCCTTTGACCTCGCCATGTCTCTCCACCCAGGTCATTATGTCAATGCAAGAGAGTGACTCATTATTGGTCAAAATGGTCACTCTCTTGATGACCTCATTCTGCCTCGAAACGGCTTGAACGGCGAAACCCTGCCACTGGGGCAATGCCCGTGCCAGCTCATGACGGGACCAGAAGGATTCCAACCCCTCCGCCGTCATGAAACTGACATCGAACACTGAGGTGCCGTAGGGATGGATCAGGGCATAGATGTCATTAGCCCTGAACCCCATCTCCAGGAGCAGCTCCACAACCTTAGATCTTGGGGGGCTTGCTTCCTTACCAACCCACCGGAGACGGGCCACATTCCTGCGGACACCCCCGGGTCCCCCTGTCGGAAGGGACAACACTGGTGGTCCCTTCCCTTGGTTTTCTCGGAAGGCTGCCTGTCCGTACTTCTCGTACCAGAAAGACAGGTCAACCTGCTCACCCCCTATCTGGACAGAGCTCTCGCCTCTCCTTAGGGCCTCCGCAAGGCGCCGTTGCAAGTTACCATGCACGGCACCAGCAGACAAAGGGACACTTGGGCCCGCTGCGGCTGCAGCGTAGGACCTTCCAACCTGTACAGCTCCCGGAGCCCCGATGGGCACTTTAACAACTGGCGCCCCACTTTTCAGTGGGTCTCCCCCTAGACCAGCCTCCATCAACTCTCCTTCCAGAACACTAGGGCCACCTCCGGGAGCTGCGCCTACCTCCTGCAATTCCATATTTTCTACACCCCCACCCATATTCAAGATCATACCCCCACTTGCACCTCCATCCACACCATTCACACCATTTACCTTTCCCAACCCTGTTTCTTCTCCAGAAACATTCTCCCCACCATCCTCCATCACAATTGAATTTTCCCTTTCCACACCCCCATTCACACCACATGCGTTTTTTCCTGCGTTTTTTGCTACAGGCGCGTTTTTTTGCATGCAGGCTTCTTTCCCCCTTACTGGACCAGCCACAATGTCAGATTTTGTTTTCCTGGTTGCTTCTTCCTCCACCAGGCGCAACTTTGCTGAGGAGAGCACCACTCTCGGCACCAATTTGTTCTCCCCTAAGGGGATACACACAGCTCCCGTGCCCAGCTGCTTGGGCCCGAGCACAACCTTCTCATTTGCCGCTCCACTATCCGGCCTCGCAGCCAGTCTTGCCACTGCACTGCTACCGCCACTCGCTCTAGCGGCAGCAGTGCTTTTGATCTTTTGAACCTGCCGAGCAGGGGGGCTACACATAATCTCCCCTCCGTCAGACCCCTGATCCACTGCAGGATCAGGAGTAGGCTGACCAGAGGGGTTTGCAGTGGCATCCCGGGGTACAGAGAATGCGTCGGGCTTCGGAAGAGGTACATACACCAGCCGCTCCTCCATGATTGGAGTCTTACCTGCCTTCCTTGCCTTCCGCATCCTTCTCCTTTCGGCCTTGTCAGACAGGCCGTCCGACACCGGATCCCCTCCGAATGTGAAATCCCCAAAGTTCACCGGTGGGGACTGTACCTGCCTGATTTCGGCCATCAGAAGTCCCCCGGGACCGCCACTGCACCCGGTCTCCTCCGACTCCGACCACGACTCCCCTGAGCCTTCCGAGCTGCTCAGCGACACCAAGACACCCGATGGCCGGTGCCTTGCTCCGTCTCGTATTTTCAGTTCGTGCTCCACAGCGCGCTCTCGCTGTGCACAGGGGAGGCTGCCCTCCGACACCTGGCTGCACTCAGACGTCTCCCTTCCTCCCAGCTTGATTGAGGCTGCTTCCAATTCAGGGATTAACCCCTCGCTTGCCTCCTGACTTGTCTCCAGGCTTGTCTCCTGGGCCGATTCCTGGGCCGATTCCTGGCCCTGTCTCTGTACTCTTTTCCCCAGGGACTTCTTCCATCTCACCAGCCGCTGGCGAAAACTCCCCGAGGACTGTAAAATTAACTCCAGTCTAGTCTCCAGAAAATCTATGCGCTCCTTCAGCTCCTTTATGTTCTTTGAGATAGCCGGTCTTTTATTTTTTGAGCAATGATCCGCTCGATAACGGAGCTCAGCCAGAGACTGCTTCAGGGACAGTCTCTCCTCTTCCGAAGCCATATACAGGCTCGTTACCGCCATCACCCTCCGGCGGAATTGTTCTTGCGGCTCCCTCGGGGCTAATACCGGCCAGTCCTCGAGCCGATACTCGAGGTCCTCCATGTCCACGATTTCGCCCAATGCCCTATGCGACAGCACGGAGCACCAGACAGTTTCCGACATTCCCGGCGCCTCTTGCCCGCTCGTCCTCCTGTCACCGGCGGCATCCACCGCCGCGAGCTTTCCCCCCGCAGTGGCTCCCGCCTGTGTGTCGGCTGCCGCTGCGGACCTCTCCGTCCTTCCTCCAGTACTCACAGTGTTCACGGCGAGTGAAGCCTCCACATCCCCGCGGCTGTGCTGGCTCAAGTCCTCGTTAGAGCCGCCGCTCCTCTTACACATTCTTTCCGACCGGCGCAGCATGCCGGCTGCCTCCTCCATCTTGCGGCCACGCTCCCGCCCGGCTTCGGCGGCCAGTGTGTCCTCCTCTTTACTCACCCCCGACTCCGGGGTCTCTCCCCAGGACCCCACTCCTCCTGGGAAAGGAGTGGGGACCCTGCCTGGAACAAATTCAGCCGACTCCAGCAGGTTTTCAGGCTCCAAATGTGAAAAATGCACCTAACACACACTCCTTCAGCAGGAGCTCTCCAAGCACACGTCTGATTACCGCGGCTGCTGGCACCAGTCTTGCCCTCCAATGGATCCTCGTTAAAGGATTTAAAGTGTACTCATTCCAATTACAGAGCCTCGAAAGAGTCCTGTATTGTTATTTTTTGTCACTACCTCCCCGGGTCGGGAGTGGGTAATTTGCGCGCCTGCTGCCTTCCTTGGATGTGGTAGCCGTTTCTCAGGCTCCCTCTCCGGAATCGAACCCTGATTCCCCGTTACCCGTGGTCACCATGGTAAGCGCAAAAAGTACCATCGAAAGTTGATAGGGCAGACGTCCGAATGTATCGTCGCCGTCACGGGGACGTGCGATCGGCCCGAGGTTATCTAGAGTCACCAGAGCGGCCGGGGAGAGCGTAGGGAGGGCCGGAGCCCGACCCCACCGCCCAAGCCCTCGGATTGGTTTTGGTCCTATAAATGCACGCGTTCCGGGTGGTCAGCGCTCGTAGGCATGTATTAGCTCTAGAATTACCACAGTTATCCAAGTAACGGTTGGAGCGATCAAAGGAACCATAACTGATTTAATGAGCCATTCGCAGTTTCACTGTACCGGCCGTGTGTACTTACACGTGCATGGCTTAATCTTGGAGACAAGCATATGCTACTGGCAGGATCAACCAGGTAGTCCCCCCTTCCATCGAAGTGCTGAGACTACCTTCATTTATTGCGCTCGGGAGGTGGGCGGCCTCGCAGTGCCAGGGGGACAAGACGACTTTCCAAGGCAGCAGAGAAAGTCCAGGACCTTTGCAGAGAATAGGTCAACCAAGAGCCCCGCGGGAGGTCGCAGCTGGCTGCCAACTTGGTACCGGTACAACCTGGTCACCGCTCGGAAGCGGCCCAGGTCTGCAGGACATGGGTTGGCATAACTGCTACGACGCGCCCCAGGACAATCCCGGCTACCTGCTCTCACCGACGGCCCAGCTCGAAACCTGCCGAGCAGGAGGACACCTTCAAACAACCGACCCCCCTTCCAAGGCATCGGAAGACAGTCGAGGACACATGGAAAGAGAGCAACCAAGAGCCCCGTTGTTGGACGCAGATTGGCACTGAGACCGCAACCAGGTTTCGCGACCACATAAATGTAAGTCAACCGGGGTGTTCAATATGCCACTGTGACGCTTCAGGACAGTCCGGGCTACATACTCTCACCGCGGGCCAGCTCTCAACCTGCCAAGGAGGAGGATGCCTTCAAACAACCGACCGACCCTTCCAAGGCATCGGAAGACAGTCTAGGACACATGGAAAGAGAGCAACCAAGAGCCCCGTTGTTGGACGCAGATTGGCACTGAGACCGCAACCAGGTTTCGCGACCACATAAATGTAAGTCAACCGGGGTGTTCAATATGCCACTGTGACGCTTCAGGACAGTCCGGGCTACATACTCTCACCGCGGGCCAGCTCTCAACCTGCCGAGGAGGAGGATGCCTTCAAACAACCGACCGACCCTTCCAAGGCATCGGAAGACAGTCTAGGACACATGGAAAGAGAGCAACCAAGAGCCCCGTTGTTGGACGCAGATTGGCACTGAGACCGCAACCAGGTTTCGCGACCACATAAATGTAAGTCAACCGGGGTGTTCAATATGCCACTGTGACGCTTCAGGACAGTCCGGGCTACATACTCTCACCGCGGGCCAGCTCTCAACCTGCCGAGGAGGAGGATGCCTTCAAACAACCGACCGACCCTTCCAAGGCATCGGAAGACAGTCTAGGACACATGGAAAGAGAGCAACCAAGAGCCCCGTTGTTGGACGCAGATTGGCACTGAGACCGCAACCAGGTTTCGCGACCACATAAATGTAAGTCAACCGGGGTGTTCAATATGCCACTGTGACGCTTCAGGACAGTCCGGGCTACATACTCTCACCGCGGCCCAGCTCGCAACCTGCCAAGATGGAGGAAGCCTACGAAGACCGGTCGGTCGGTCGGGGCAGAATCGTAAGTCGAGGACCTGTTTAGAGAGAGCCCAACATAGAGCCGAGAAGATGGAGCGCGCTCATCGTCCCTAACCCTTACCAGTAAGGTATCAAGGACCAGGCTTAGGTAATATGGGACAAAGGCAACGGCAACCTCGACAATCCGGGTTAACTGCTCTCACCGGCGGCCCAGCTCGCAACCTGCCGAGATGGAGGACGCCTACGAAGACCGGTCGGTCGGTCGGGGCAGAATCGTAAGTCGAGGACCTGTTTAGAGAGAGCCCAACATAGAGCCGAGAAGATGGAGCGCGCTCATCGTCCCTAACCCTTACCAGTAAGGTATCAAGGACCAGGCTTAGGTAATATGGGACAAAGGCAACGGCAACCTCGACAATCCGGGTTAACTGCTCTCACCGGCGGCCCAGCTCGCAACCTGCCGAGATGGAGGACTCCTACGAAGACCGGTCGGTCGGTCGGGGCAGCATCGTAAGTCGAGGACCTGTTTAGAGAGAGCCCAACATAGAGCCGAGAAGATGGAGCGCGCTCAGTGTCCCTAACCCTTACCAGTAAGGTATCAAGGACCAGGCTTAGGTAATATGGGACAAAGGCAACGGCAACCTCGACAATCCGGGTTAACTGCTCTCACCGGCGGCCCAGCTCGCAACCTGCCGAGATGAAGGATGCCTACGAAGACCGGTCGGTCTTAAGTCGAGGACCTGTTTAGAGAGAGCCCAACATAGAGCCGAGAAGATGGAGCGCGCTCAGCGTCCCTAACCCTTACCAGTAAGGTAACAAGGACCAGGCTTAGGTAATATGGGACAAAGGCAACGGACAACCTCGACAATCCGGGTTAACTGCTCTCTCCGGCGGCCCAGCTCGCAAAGTGCCGAGGAGGACGCATTTGTCGCCCACGGGGAACCGAGGCCGCTTTCCCGGCGGCTTAGCGGCTCCACATGGGATGGGGCCGCCCCCTCCGGAGAGGGGGGGAGGGAAGCCACCGTGGAGCCGCGTGTGGCTTGCATGCGGGAGCCACGCCGACACTTCCAGCCTCGGGCGAGGCGGAAGACGGCTTTGGACTACTTGCGAGAAACAACCGTGCCCCATGCGCGGGTGCGCCTGGGAGCACCTCGGCTAGAGAGGCCCTTGCGAGCAGCGGACATACGGGGGCGGTCACTGCCTCCCCGTCGTTTAAAGCTTTCTCTCGCGCCTCGGGCTCCGGCGACACCAGCGTACTCTCGGACGCCTTTTAGAGTGATAGAAGCAGCACTGAGCAAACGCACCTCGCGGGAGCGAGAGGTACCGGCGCCCGCCTTAGCAGGACCGCCGGGCTTTTTGGGACACCGGCCGTAGGTGGCCGGGGGCGAAACAGACCCGGACGGTGTGGGAGGAAGACGCGCTCGCCGTAACCGACAGGGCTCCAAAGCACTGCCGAGCGAGTGGTCCCTCCGCCGCCGGGTCGCGGGGAGCCAGATCGATCTGAGGAGTCTTGGACAAATTCCAAAGACTCAAACGGCGCGGGAGCACGTGCTCCTCTCACAGCTTAACGACAGGTGGACGAGGCCGACGAGGACTTCCAGGAGACACCATGAGAGGGCCGGTGCCTATCGCTCACACCCTGGAAGTCACTCTCGGCCACGAACGGTTAGGACTTCCCGCTAGGAAGAACCGTAGGGACTTGGAACACGAAACCAAAATGCCCTCTCACAGGATTTCAGGTGAAGGAGATATTCGCACCCCTAAAAGTGTCACCACCTCAAATACACCGGGGTAAGGTGCCAACTTACCCGGGCTCCTGGAACTGCTGCCCGGCTGAAGCCCAAAATAAAAACCTCATAGGGTTTTTCCTCCAAAACGTCAATGAAGACAGACCTGCCAGCGAGGCCGACGGGGACTTCCAGGAGGCCGGCATGACGTGCCACTACATACCGGTCACACCATGGAAGTCCTTCTCGGGTTGGACCAGGTGCAGCTCCCGCTAGAACGTGCAGCACGTCCTCCTTCACGGTACTCTCGATTGGAGTCGCCAACGTGGCCGAGCTCCTACAACTGCTGGTCGGCCTGGGACTCCAGAAAGAATGTACCAAAGTTCTTTCGTGGAAGTTCAGGTGCAGCGGACCGACCAGCCAATGAGGCCGACGGGGACTTCCAGGAGACACCATGAGAGGGCCGGTGCCTATCGCTCACACCCTGGAAGTCACTCTCGGCCACGAACGGTTAGGACTTCCCGCTAGGAAGAACCGTTGGGACTTGGAACTCAAAACCTAAATGCCCTCTCACAGGATTTCAGGTGAAGGAGATATTCGCACCCCTAAAAGTGTCACCACCTCAAATACACCGGGGTAAGGTGCCAACTTACCCGGGCTCCTGGAACTGCTGCCCGGCTGAAGCCCAAAATAAAAACCTCATAGGGTTTTTCCTCCAAAACGTCAATGAAGACAGACCTGCCAGCGAGGCCGACGGGGACTTCCAGGAGGCCGGCATGACGTGCCACTACATACCGGTCACACCATGGAAGTCCTTCTCGGGTTGGACCAGGTGCAGCTCCCGCTAGAACGTGCAGCACGTCCTCCTTCACGGTACTCTCGATTGGAGTCGCCAACGTGGCCGAGCTCCTACAACTGCTGGTCGGCCTGGGACTCCAGAAAGAATGTACCAAAGTTCTTTCGTGGAAGTTCAGGTGCAGCGGACCGACCAGCCAATGAGGCCGACGGGGACTTCCAGGAGACACCATGAGAGGGCCGGTGCCTATCGCTCACACCCTGGAAGTCACTCTCGGCCACGAACGGTTAGGACTTCCCGCTAGGAAGAACCGTTGGGACTTGGAACTCAAAACCTAAATGCCCTCTCACAGGATTTCAGGTGAAGGAGATATTCGCACCCCTAAAAGTGTCACCACCTCAAATACACCGGGGTAAGGTGCCAACTTACCCGGGCTCCTGGAACTGCTGCCCGGCTGAAGCCCAAAATAAAAACCTCATAGGGTTTTTCCTCCAAAACGTCAATGAAGACAGACCTGCCAGCGAGGCCGACGGGGACTTCCAGGAGGCCGGCATGACGTGCCACTACATACCGGTCACACCATGGAAGTCCTTCTCGGGTTGGACCAGGTGCAGCTCCCGCTAGAACGTGCAGCACGTCCTCCTTCACGGTACTCTCGATTGGAGTCGCCAACGTGGCCGAGCTCCTACAACTGCTGGTCGGCCTGGGACTCCAGAAAGAATGTACCAAAGTTCTTTCGTGGAAGTTCAGGTGCAGCGGACCGACCAGCCAATGAGGCCGACGGGGACTTCCAGGAGACACCATGAGAGGGCCGGTGCCTATCGCTCACACCCTGGAAGTCACTCTCGGCCACGAACGGTTAGGACTTCCCGCTAGGAAGAACCGTTGGGACTTGGAACTCAAAACCTAAATGCCCTCTCACAGGATTTCAGGTGAAGGAGATATTCGCACCCCTAAAAGTGTCACCACCTCAAATACACCGGGGTAAGGTGCCAACTTACCCGGGCTCCTGGAACTGCTGCCCGGCTGAAGCCCAAAATAAAAACCTCATAGGGTTTTTCCTCCAAAACGTCAATGAAGACAGACCTGCCAGCGAGGCCGACGGGGACTTCCAGGAGGCCGGCATGACGTGCCACTACATACCGGTCACACCATGGAAGTCCTTCTCGGGTTGGACCAGGTGCAGCTCCCACTAGAACGTGCAGCACGTCCTCCTTCACGGTACTCTCGATTGGAGTCGCCAACGTGGCCGAGCTCCTACAACTGCTGGTCGGCCTGGGACTCCAGAAAGAATGCACCAAAGTTCTTTCGTGGAAGTTCAGGTGCAGCGGACCGACCAGCCAATGAGGCCGACGGGGACTTCCAGGAGACACCATGAGAGGGCCGGTGCCTATCGCTCACACCCTGGAAGTCACTCTCGGCCACGAACGGTTAGGACTTCCCGCTAGGAAGAACCGTTGGGACTTGGAACTCAAAACCTAAATGCCCTCTCACAGGATTTCAGGTGAAGGAGATATTCGCACCCCTAAAAGTGTCACCACCTCAAATACACCGGGGTAAGGTGCCAACTTACCCGGGCTCCTGGAACTGCTGCCCGGCTGAAGCCCAAAATAAAAACCTCATAGGGTTTTTCCTCCAAAACGTCAATGAAGACAGACCTGCCAGCGAGGCCGACGGGGACTTCCAGGAGGCCGGCATGACGTGCCACTACATACCGGTCACACCATGGAAGTCCTTCTCGGGTTGGACCAGGTGCAGCTCCCGCTAGAACGTGCAGCACGTCCTCCTTCACGGTACTCTCGATTGGAGTCGCCAACGTGGCCGAGCTCCTACAACTGCTGGTCGGCCTGGGACTCCAGAAAGAATGCACCAAAGTTCTTTCGTGGAAGTTCAGGTGCAGCGGACCGACCAGCCAATGAGGCCGACGGGGACTTCCAGGAGACACCATGAGAGGGCCGGTGCCTATCGCTCACACCCTGGAAGTCACTCTCGGCCACGAACGGTTAGGACTTCCCGCTAGGAAGAACCGTTGGGACTTGGAACTCAAAACCTAAATGCCCTCTCACAGGATTTCAGGTGAAGGAGATATTCGCACCCCTAAAAGTGTCACCACCTCAAATACACCGGGGTAAGGTGCCAACTTACCCGGGCTCCTGGAACTGCTGCCCGGCTGAAGCCCAAAATAAAAACCTCATAGGGTTTTTCCTCCAAAACGTCAATGAAGACAGACCTGCCAGCGAGGCCGACGGGGACTTCCAGGAGGCCGGCATGACGTGCCACTACATACCGGTCACACCATGGAAGTCCTTCTCGGGTTGGACCAGGTGCAGCTCCCGCTAGAACGTGCAGCACGTCCTCCTTCACGGTACTCTCGATTGGAGTCGCCAACGTGGCCGAGCTCCTACAACTGCTGGTCGGCCTGGGACTCCAGAAAGAATGCACCAAAGTTCTTTCGTGGAAGTTCAGGTGCAGCGGACCGACCAGCCAACGAGGCCGACGGGGACTTCCAGGAGGCCGGCATGACGTGCCACTACATACCAGTCACACCATGGAAGTCCTTCTCGGCCACGAAGGGTTAGGACTTCCCGCTAGGAAGAACCGTTGGGACTTGGAACGCGGAGCAGAAATGCCCTCTCACAGGTTTTCAGGTGAAGGAGATATTCGCTCCCCTAAAAGTGTCACCACCTCAAATACACCGGGGTAAGGTGCCAACTTACCCGGGCTCCTGGAACTGCTGCCCGGCTGAAGCCCAAAATAAAAACCTCATAGGGTTTTTCCTCCAAAACGTCAATGAAGACAGACCTGCGAGCTAGGCCGACGGGGACTTCCAGGAGGCCGGCATGGCGTGCCACTACATACCGGCCACACCATGGAAGTCATTCTCGGGTTGGACCAGGTGCAGCTCCCGCTAGAACGTGCAGCACGTCCTCCTTCACGGTACTCTCGATTGGAGTCGCCAACGTGGCCGAGCTCCTACAACTGCTGGTCGGCCTGGGACTCCAGAAAGAATGCACCAAAGTTCTTTCGTGGAAGTTCAGGTGCAGCGGACCGACCAGCCAACGAGGCCGACGGGGACTTCCAGGAGGCCGGCATGACGTGCCACTACATACCAGTCACACCATGGAAGTCCTTCTCGGCCACGAAGGGTTAGGACTTCCCGCTAGGAAGAACCGTTGGGACTTGGAACGCGGAGCAGAAATGCCCTCTCACAGGTTTTCAGGTGAAGGAGATATTCGCTCCCCTAAAAGTGTCACCACCTCAAATACACCGGGGTAAGGTGCCAACTTACCCGGGCTCCTGGAACTGCTGCCCGGCTGAAGCCCAAAATAAAAACCTCATAGGGTTTTTCCTCCAAAACGTCAATGAAGACAGACCTGCGAGCTAGGCCGACGGGGACTTCCAGGAGGCCGGCATGGCGTGCCACTACATACCGGCCACACCATGGAAGTCATTCTCGGGTTGGACCAGGTGCAGCTCCCGCTAGAACGTGCAGCACGTCCTCCTTCACGGTACTCTCGATTGGAGTCGCCAACGTGGCCGAGCTCCTACAACTGCTGGTCGGCCTGGGACTCCAGAAAGAATGCACCAAAGTTCTTTCGTGGAAGTTCAGGTGCAGCGGACCGACCAGCCAACGAGGCCGACGGGGACTTCCAGGAGACACCATGAGAGGGCCGGTGCCTATCGCTCACACCCTGGAAGTCACTCTCGGCCACAAACGGTTAGGACTTCCCGCCAGGAAGAACCGTTGGGACTTGGAACTCAAAACCTAAATGCCCTCTCACAGGATTTCAGGTGAAGGAGATATTCACACCCCTAAAAGTGTCACCACCTCAAATACACCGGGGTAAGGTGCCAAAGTACCCGGGCTCCTGGAACTGCTGCCCGGCTGAGGCCCAAAATAAAAACCTCATAGGGTTTTTCCTCCAAAACGTCAATGAAGACAGACCTGCCAGCGAGGCCGACGGGGACTTCCAGGGGGCCGGCATGACGTGCCACTACATACCGGTCACACCATGGAAGTCATTCTCGGGTTGGACCAGGTGCAGCTCCCGCTAGAACGTGCAGCACGTCCTCCTTCAAGGTGTTCGGTTGGAGTCGCCAAGGTGGCCGAGCTCCTGCAACTGCTGGTCGGCCTGGGACTCCAGAAAGAATGCATCAAAGTTCTTTCGTGGAAGTTCAGGTGCAGCGGACCGACCAGCGAGCAAGGCCGACGGGAACTTCCAGGAGGCCAGCATGATGTGCCACTACATACCGGTCACACCATGGAAGTCCTTCTCGGGTTGGACCAGGTGCAGCTCCCGCAAGAACGTGCAGCACGTCCTCCTTCATGGTACTCGGTTGGAGTCACAGGGCTGGCCGAGCTCCTGCAACTGCTGGTCGGCCTGGGACTCCAGAAAGAATGCACCAAAGTTCTTTCATGGAAGTTAAGGTGCAGCGGACCGACCAGCGAACGAGGCCGACGGGGACTTCCAGGAGGCACCGTGAGAGGGCGGGCCGGTACCTATTGCTCAAACCCTGGAAGTCACTCTCGGCCAGGAACGGTTAGGACTTCCCGCTAGGAAGAACCGTTGGGACTTGGAACTCAAAACCTAGATGCCCTCTCACAGGATTTCAGGTGAAGGAGATATTCACACCCCTAAAAGTGTCACCACCTCAAATACACCGGGGTAAGGTGCCAAAGTACCCGGGCTCATGGAACTGCTGCCCGGCTGAGGCCCAAAATAAAAACTTCATAGGGTTTTTTCTCCAAAACGTCAATGAAGACAGACCTGCGAGCGAGGCCGACGGGGACTTCCAGGAGGACGGCAGGAGGTGCCACTACCTACCGGTCACACCATGGAAGTCCTTCTCGGCTTGGAACGGGAGCAGCTCCCGTTTGTACTTCCTCGTTCACGGCTTTCGGTAGGAGTTGCCGAGGTGGCCGAGCTCCTGCAACTGCAGGTCGGCTTGGGACTGCAGAAAATACCATAAAAAAAAAAAGTGTTTTTTATTATGAAGGTAAAACACACAGCGGGACCGAGCCGTGAGCCAGGCCGACGGGGACTTCCAGGAGGACGGCAGGAGGTGCCACTACCTACCGGTCACACCATGGAAGTCCTTCTCGGCTTGGAACGGGAGCAGCTCCCGTTTGTACTTCCTCGTTCACGGCTTTCGGTAGGAGTTGCCGAGGTGGCCTTGCTCGTGCAACTGCAGGTGGGCTTGGGGCTTCAGGAAATAACATAAAAAAAAAAATAATTTTTTATTAAGAAGGTAAAAAAACACCGGACCCGACCAGCGAGCGAGGCCGACGGGGACATCCAGGGCAGCGGCGTGAGAGGGCGGCTTGGTGCCGCTATCGCCGTGGAAGCAGCATTCGGCCTAAGCAGGGAACGCCTCCCGCCCTCCTCTCGTCCTGGAAGTGTTGGACTTGGGAGGCGGAGCAAGTTCTCCCTCTCACAGTATTTCAGGCGTAGGAGATATTCACACCCCTAAAAGTGTCACCTCGCCAATTACACCGGTGGGAGGTGCCAAAATGCCCGGCCTCCTGGAACTGCTGCTTGGCTGAAGGCCAAAATAAAAACCTCATAGGGTTTTTTCTCCAAAACGTGAATGAAGACAGACACGCGAGCGAGGCCGAGGGGGAGTTCCAGGAGGTCGGCATGAGGTGGCCGCGCCTACCGCTTGAGCCCTGGAAGTCCGCCGCGGGCCGGAAGTGCTTGTCGGGCGGGTGAACTACGGGACTCGCCGCGGCCGATGCCCAGCTCCCACAAGGAAGCTGCCGGCATGCAGCAGCTCCCACGGGGCCCCTCTATCCCCCCACGGGTGCAGAAGGCAGGCACACCGCCGCTAATAGGCGGAGCTGGCTCCCGGCCGCTGTCATGCATCACTCGCGGACCGGAAGTGCTTGGCAGCCGGGTGGACACGGCGGGACTCGCCGCGGGCGCTGTGGAGCTCCTACAGGGCTGCCCCCGGGCTGGCACAGCTTCCCCAAAGCTCCTCTATCCCCCCACAGGTGCAATAGGCAGGCACACGCCGCTCGTACACGGAGATGGCTCCCGGCCGCTTTCGGTAGGAGTCACCGAGGTGGCCTTGCTCGTGCAACTGCAGGTGGGCTTGAGGCTTCCGAAAGTACCATAAAAAAAAAAAGATTTTTTTATTAAGAAGGTAAAAAAAAAAACAGCGGGACCGACCCGCGAGCTAAGCCGACGGGGACTTCCAGGAGGTCGGCATGAGGTGGCCGCTCATACCGCTCTTGCCCTGGAAGTCCGCCGAGGACCGCGGGCGCTGTGGAGCTCCCACAAGGAAGCTGCCGGCATGCAGCAGCTCCCACGGGGCCCCTCTATCCCCCCACGGGTGCAGAAGGCAGGCACACCGCCGCTAATAGGCGGAGCTGGCTCCCGGCCGCTGTCATGCATCACTCGCGGACAGGAAGTGCTTGGCAGCCGGGTGGACACGGCGGGACTCGCCGCGGGCGCTGTGGAGCTCCTACAGGGCTGCCCCCGGGCTGGCACAGCTTCCCCATGGCTCCTCTATCCCTCCACGGCTGCAATAGGCAGGCACACACCGCTCATACACGGAGCTGGCTCCCGGCCGCTTTCGGAAGGAGTCGCCGACGTGGCCTTGCTCGTGCAACTCCAGGTGGGCTTGGGGCTTCCGAAAATGCCATAAAAAAAAAAAGATTTTTTTATTAAGAAGGTAGAAAAATCAGCGGGACCGACCCGCGAGCGAGGCCGACGGGGACTTCTAGGAGGTCGGCATGAGGTGGCCGCGTCTACCGCTCGAAACCTGGAAGTCTGCAACGGGCGCTGCGGAGCTCGTACACGGCTGTCCCCGGTCTTGCACAGCTTCCCCATGGCTCCTCTATCCCCCCCATGGGTGCAATATAATTTTTAAAAAAAAAAACAATTTTAGTCATTATTAACCTAGTTCGGTCCCCACCGTTACAGTCGGATGTCAGCTGTAAGATACAGCTGAGATCCGGTGATGATGGCACCGACTCAGCTTCTGAGCCGGTGCCAAACATTGTACGTCATTTTGCGTGAAGTCAATGCTTTCCAGGACGTACATATACGTCCAATGGCGGGAAGGGGTTAATAATGACTAAAATTGTTTTTTTTAAAAAAAATTATATTGCACCCATGGGGGGGATAGAGGAGCCATGGGGAAGCTGTGCAAGACCGGGGACAGCCGTGTACGAGCTCCGCAGCGCCCGTTGCAGACTTCCAGGTTTCGAGCGGTAGACGCGGCCACCTCATGCCGACCTCCTAGAAGTCCCCGTCGGCCTCGCTCGCGGGTCGGTCCCGCTGATTTTTCTACCTTCTTAACCCCTTCCCGCCATTGGACGTATATGTACGTCCTGGAAAGCATTGACTTCACGCAAAATGACGTACAATGTTTGGCACCGGCTCAGAAGCTGAGTCGGTGCCATCATCACCGGATCTCAGCTGTATCTTACAGCTGACATCCGACTGTAACGGTGGGGACCGAACTAGGTTAATAATGACTAAAATTGTTTTTTTTTTAAAAAATTATATTGCACCCATGGGGGGGATAGAGGAGCCATGGGGAAGCTGTGCAAGACCGGGGACAGCCGTGTACGAGCTCCGCAGCGCCCGTTGCAGACTTCCAGGTTTCGAGCGGTAGACGCGGCCACCTCATGCCGACCTCCTAGAAGTCCCCGTCGGCCTCGCTCGCGGGTCGGTCCCGCTGATTTTTCTACCTTCTTAATAAAAAAATCTTTTTTTTTTATGGCATTTTCGGAAGCCCCAAGCCCACCTGGAGTTGCACGAGCAAGGCCACGTCGGCGACTCCTTCCGAAAGCGGCCGGGAGCCAGCTCCGTGTATGAGCGGTGTGTGCCTGCCTATTGCAGCCGTGGAGGGATAGAGGAGCCATGGGGAAGCTGTGCCAGCCCGGGGGCAGCCCTGTAGGAGCTCCACAGCGCCCGCGGCGAGTCCCGCCGTGTCCACCCGGCTGCCAAGCACTTCCTGTCCGCGAGTGATGCATGACAGCGGCCGGGAGCCAGCTCCGCCTATTAGCGGCGGTGTGCCTGCCTTCTGCACCCGTGGGGGGATAGAGGGGCCCCGTGGGAGCTGCTGCATGCCGGCAGCTTCCTTGTGGGAGCTCCACAGCGCCCGCGGTCCTCGGCGGACTTCCAGGGCAAGAGCGGTATGAGCGGCCACCTCATGCCGACCTCCTGGAAGTCCCCGTCGGCTTAGCTCGCGGGTCGGTCCCGCTGTTTTTTTTTTTACCTTCTTAATAAAAAAATCTTTTTTTTTTTATGGTACTTTCGGAAGCCTCAAGCCCACCTGCAGTTGCACGAGCAAGGCCACCTCGGTGACTCCTACCGAAAGCAGCCGGGAGCCATCTCCGTGTACGAGCGGCGTGTGCCTGCCTATTGCACCTGTGGGGGGATAGAGGAGCTTTGGGGAAGCTGTGCCAGCCCGGGGGCAGCCCTGTAGGAGCTCCACAGCGCCCGCGGCGAGTCCCGCCGTGTCCACCCGGCTGCCAAGCACTTCCGGTCCGCGAGTGATGCATGACAGCGGCCGGGAGCCAGCTCCGCCTATTAGCGGCGGTGTGCCTGCCTTCTGCACCCGTGGGGGGATAGAGGGGCCCCGTGGGAGCTGCTGCATGCCGGCAGCTTCCTTGTGGGAGCTCCACAGCGCCCGCAGTCCTCGGCGGACTTCCAGGGCAAGAGCGGTATGAGCGGCCACCTCATGCCGACCTCCTGGAAGTCCCCGTCGGCTTAGCTCGCGGGTCGGTCCCGCTGTTTTTTTTTTTACCTTCTTAATAAAAAAATCTTTTTTTTTTTATGGTACTTTCGGAAGCCTCAAGCCCACCTGCAGTTGCACGAGCAAGGCCACCTCGGTGACTCCTACCGAAAGCGGCCGGGAGCCATCTCCGTGTACGAGCGGCGTGTGCCTGCCTATTGCACCCGTGGGGGGATAGAGGAGCTTTGGGGAAGCTGTGCCAGCCCGGGGGCAGCCCTGTAGGAGCTCCACAGCGCCCGCGGCGAGTCCCGCCGTGTCCACCCGGCTGCCAAGCACTTCCGGTCCGCGAGTGATGCATGACAGCGGCCGGGAGCCAGCTCCGCCTATTAGCGGCGGTGTGCCTGCCTTCTGCACCCGTGGGGGGATAGAGGGGCCCCGTGGGAGCTGCTGCATGCCGGCAGCTTCCTTGTGGGAGCTGGGCATCGGCCGCGGCGAGTCCCGTAGTTCACCCGCCCGACAAGCACTTCCGGCCCGCGGCGGACTTCCAGGGCTCAAGCGGTAGGCGCGGCCACCTCATGCCGACCTCCTGGAACTCCCCCTCGGCCTCGCTCGCGTGTCTGTCTTCATTCACGTTTTGGAGAAAAAACCCTATGAGGTTTTTATTTTGGCCTTCAGCCAAGCAGCAGTTCCAGGAGGCCGGGCATTTTGGCACCTCCCACCGGTGTAATTGGCGAGGTGACACTTTTAGGGGTGTGAATATCTCCTACGCCTGAAATACTGTGAGAGGGAGAACTTGCTCCGCCTCCCAAGTCCAACACTTCCAGGACGAGAGGAGGGCGGGAGGCGTTCCCTGCTTAGGCCGAATGCTGCTTCCACGGCGATAGCGGCACCAAGCCGCCCTCTCACGCCGCTGCCCTGGATGTCCCCGTCGGCCTCGCTCGCTGGTCGGGTCCGGTGTTTTTTTACCTTCTTAATAAAAAATTATTTTTTTTTTTATGTTATTTCCTGAAGCCCCAAGCCCACCTGCAGTTGCACGAGCAAGGCCACCTCGGCAACTCCTACCGAAAGCCGTGAACGAGGAAGTACAAACGGGAGCTGCTCCCGTTCCAAGCCGAGAAGGACTTCCATGGTGTGACCGGTAGGTAGTGGCACCTCCTGCCGTCCTCCTGGAAGTCCCCGTCGGCCTGGCTCACGGCTCGGTCCCGCTGTGTGTTTTACCTTCATAATAAAAAACACTTTTTTTTTTTATGGTATTTTCTGAAGTCCCAAGCCGACCTGCAGTTGCAGGAGCTCGGCCACCTCGGCAACTCCTACCGAAAGCCGTGAACGAGGAAGTACAAACGGGAGCTGCTCCCGTTCCAAGCCGAGAAGGACTTCCATGGTGTGACCGGTAGGTAGTGGCACCTCCTGCCGTCCTCCTGGAAGTCCCCGTCGGCCTCGCTCGCAGGTCTGTCTTCATTGACGTTTTGGAGAAAAAACCCTATGAAGTTTTTATTTTGGGCCTCAGCCGGGCAGCAGTTCCATGAGCCCGGGTACTTTGGCACCTTACCCCGGTGTATTTGAGGTGGTGACACTTTTAGGGGTGTGAATATCTCCTTCACCTGAAATCCTGTGAGAGGGCATCTAGGTTTTGAGTTCCAAGTCCCAACGGTTCTTCCTAGCGGGAAGTCCTAACCGTTCCTGGCCGAGAGTGACTTCCAGGGTTTGAGCAATAGGTACCGGCCCGCCCTCTCACGGTGCCTCCTGGAAGTCCCCGTCGGCCTCGTTCGCTGGTCGGTCCGCTGCACCTTAACTTCCATGAAAGAACTTTGGTGCATTCTTTCTGGAGTCCCAGGCCGACCAGCAGTTGCAGGAGCTCGGCCAGCCCTGTGACTCCAACCGAGTACCATGAAGGAGGACGTGCTGCACGTTCTTGCGGGAGCTGCACCTGGTCCAACCCGAGAAGGACTTCCATGGTGTGACCGGTATGTAGTGGCACATCATGCTGGCCTCCTGGAAGTTCCCGTCGGCCTTGCTCGCTGGTCGGTCCGCTGCACCTGAACTTCCACGAAAGAACTTTGATGCATTCTTTCTGGAGTCCCAGGCCGACCAGCAGTTGCAGGAGCTCGGCCACCTTGGCGACTCCAACCGAACACCTTGAAGGAGGACGTGCTGCACGTTCTAGCGGGAGCTGCACCTGGTCCAACCCGAGAATGACTTCCATGGTGTGACCGGTATGTAGTGGCACGTCATGCCGGCCCCCTGGAAGTCCCCGTCGGCCTCACTGGCAGGTCTGTCTTCATTGACGTTTTGGAGGAAAAACCCTATGAGGTTTTTATTTTGGGCCTCAGCCGGGCAGCAGTTCCAGGAGCCCGGGTACTTTGGCACCTTACCCCGGTGTATTTGAGGTGGTGACACTTTTAGGGGTGTGAATATCTCCTTCACCTGAAATCCTGTGAGAGGGCATTTAGGTTTTGAGTTCCAAGTCCCAACGGTTCTTCCTAGCGGGAAGTCCTAACCGTTCGTGGCCGAGAGTGACTTCCAGGGTGTGAGCGATAGGCACCGGCCCTCTCATGGTGTCTCCTGGAAGTCCCCGTCGGCCTCGTTGGCTGGTCGGTCCGCTGCACCTGAACTTCCACGAAAGAACTTTGGTGCATTCTTTCTGGAGTCCCAGGCCGACCAGCAGTTGTAGGAGCTCGGCCACGTTGGCGACTCCAATCGAGAGTACCGTGAAGGAGGACGTGCTGCACGTTCTAGCGGGAGCTGCACCTGGTCCAACCCGAGAATGACTTCCATGGTGTGGCCGGTATGTAGTGGCACGCCATGCCGGCCTCCTGGAAGTCCCCGTCGGCCTAGCTCGCAGGTTTGTCTTCATTGACGTTTTGGAGGAAAAACCCTATGAGGTTTTTATTTTGGGCTTCAGCCGGGCAGCAGTTCCAGGAGCCCGGGTAAGTTGGCACCTTACCCCGGTGTATTTGAGGTGGTGACACTTTTAGGGGAGCGAATATCTCCTTCACCTGAAAACCTGTGAGAGGGCATTTCTGCTCCGCGTTCCAAGTCCCAACGGTTCTTCCTAGCGGGAAGTCCTAACCCTTCGTGGCCGAGAAGGACTTCCATGGTGTGACTGGTATGTAGTGGCACGTCATGCCGGCCTCCTGGAAGTCCCCGTCGGCCTCGTTGGCTGGTCGGTCCGCTGCACCTGAACTTCCACGAAAGAACTTTGGTGCATTCTTTCTGGAGTCCCAGGCCGACCAGCAGTTGTAGGAGCTCGGCCACGTTGGCGACTCCAATCGAGAGTACCGTGAAGGAGGACGTGCTGCACGTTCTAGCGGGAGCTGCACCTGGTCCAACCCGAGAATGACTTCCATGGTGTGGCCGGTATGTAGTGGCACGCCATGCCGGCCTCCTGGAAGTCCCCGTCGGCCTAGCTCGCAGGTCTGTCTTCATTGACGTTTTGGAGGAAAAACCCTATGAGGTTTTTATTTTGGGCTTCAGCCGGGCAGCAGTTCCAGGAGCCCGGGTAAGTTGGCACCTTACCCCGGTGTATTTGAGGTGGTGACACTTTTAGGGGAGCGAATATCTCCTTCACCTGAAAACCTGTGAGAGGGCATTTCTGCTCCGCGTTCCAAGTCCCAACGGTTCTTCCTAGCGGGAAGTCCTAACCCTTCGTGGCCGAGAAGGACTTCCATGGTGTGACTGGTATGTAGTGGCACGTCATGCCGGCCTCCTGGAAGTCCCCGTCGGCCTCGTTGGCTGGTCGGTCCGCTGCACCTGAACTTCCACGAAAGAACTTTGGTGCATTCTTTCTGGAGTCCCAGGCCGACCAGCAGTTGTAGGAGCTCGGCCACGTTGGCGACTCCAATCGAGAGTACCGTGAAGGAGGACGTGCTGCACGTTCTAGCGGGAGCTGCACCTGGTCCAACCCGAGAAGGACTTCCATGGTGTGACCGGTATGTAGTGGCACGTCATGCCGGCCTCCTGGAAGTCCCCGTCGGCCTCGCTGGCAGGTCTGTCTTCATTGACGTTTTGGAGGAAAAACCCTATGAGGTTTTTATTTTGGGCTTCAGCCGGGCAGCAGTTCCAGGAGCCCGGGTAAGTTGGCACCTTACCCCGGTGTATTTGAGGTGGTGACACTTTTAGGGGTGCGAATATCTCCTTCACCTGAAATCCTGTGAGAGGGCATTTAGGTTTTGAGTTCCAAGTCCCAACGGTTCTTCCTAGCGGGAAGTCCTAACCGTTCGTGGCCGAGAGTGACTTCCAGGGTGTGAGCGATAGGCACCGGCCCTCTCATGGTGTCTCCTGGAAGTCCCCGTCGGCCTCATTGGCTGGTCGGTCCGCTGCACCTGAACTTCCACGAAAGAACTTTGGTGCATTCTTTCTGGAGTCCCAGGCCGACCAGCAGTTGTAGGAGCTCGGCCACGTTGGCGACTCCAATCGAGAGTACCGTGAAGGAGGACGTGCTGCACGTTCTAGCGGGAGCTGCACCTGGTCCAACCCGAGAAGGACTTCCATGGTGTGACCGGTATGTAGTGGCACGTCATGCCGGCCTCCTGGAAGTCCCCGTCGGCCTCGCTGGCAGGTCTGTCTTCATTGACGTTTTGGAGGAAAAACCCTATGAGGTTTTTATTTTGGGCTTCAGCCGGGCAGCAGTTCCAGGAGCCCGGGTAAGTTGGCACCTTACCCCGGTGTATTTGAGGTGGTGACACTTTTAGGGGTGCGAATATCTCCTTCACCTGAAATCCTGTGAGAGGGCATTTAGGTTTTGAGTTCCAAGTCCCAACGGTTCTTCCTAGCGGGAAGTCCTAACCGTTCGTGGCCGAGAGTGACTTCCAGGGTGTGAGCGATAGGCACCGGCCCTCTCATGGTGTCTCCTGGAAGTCCCCGTCGGCCTCATTGGCTGGTCGGTCCGCTGCACCTGAACTTCCACGAAAGAACTTTGGTGCATTCTTTCTGGAGTCCCAGGCCGACCAGCAGTTGTAGGAGCTCGGCCACGTTGGCGACTCCAATCGAGAGTACCGTGAAGGAGGACGTGCTGCACGTTCTAGCGGGAGCTGCACCTGGTCCAACCCGAGAAGGACTTCCATGGTGTGACCGGTATGTAGTGGCACGTCATGCCGGCCTCCTGGAAGTCCCCGTCGGCCTCGCTGGCAGGTCTGTCTTCATTGACGTTTTGGAGGAAAAACCCTATGAGGTTTTTATTTTGGGCTTCAGCCGGGCAGCAGTTCCAGGAGCCCGGGTAAGTTGGCACCTTACCCCGGTGTATTTGAGGTGGTGACACTTTTAGGGGTGCGAATATCTCCTTCACCTGAAATCCTGTGAGAGGGCATTTAGGTTTTGAGTTCCAAGTCCCAACGGTTCTTCCTAGCGGGAAGTCCTAACCGTTCGTGGCCGAGAGTGACTTCCAGGGTGTGAGCGATAGGCACCGGCCCTCTCATGGTGTCTCCTGGAAGTCCCCGTCGGCCTCATTGGCTGGTCGGTCCGCTGCACCTGAACTTCCACGAAAGAACTTTGGTACATTCTTTCTGGAGTCCCAGGCCGACCAGCAGTTGTAGGAGCTCGGCCACGTTGGCGACTCCAATCGAGAGTACCGTGAAGGAGGACGTGCTGCACGTTCTAGCGGGAGCTGCACCTGGTCCAACCCGAGAAGGACTTCCATGGTGTGACCGGTATGTAGTGGCACGTCATGCCGGCCTCCTGGAAGTCCCCGTCGGCCTCGCTGGCAGGTCTGTCTTCATTGACGTTTTGGAGGAAAAACCCTATGAGGTTTTTATTTTGGGCTTCAGCCGGGCAGCAGTTCCAGGAGCCCGGGTAAGTTGGCACCTTACCCCGGTGTATTTGAGGTGGTGACACTTTTAGGGGTGCGAATATCTCCTTCACCTGAAATCCTGTGAGAGGGCATTTTGGTTTCGTGTTCCAAGTCCCTACGGTTCTTCCTAGCGGGAAGTCCTAACCGTTCGTGGCCGAGAGTGACTTCCAGGGTGTGAGCGATAGGCACCGGCCCTCTCATGGTGTCTCCTGGAAGTCCTCGTCGGCCTCGTCCACCTGTCGTTAAGCTGTGAGAGGAGCACGTGCTCCCGCGCCGTTTGAGTCTTTGGAATTTGTCCAAGACTCCTCAGATCGATCTGGCTCCCCGCGACCCGGCGGCGGAGGGGCCACTCGCTCGGCAGTGCTTTGGAGCCCTGTCGGTTACGGCGAGCGCGTCTTCCTCCCACACCGTCCGGGTCTGTTTCGCCCCCGGCCACCTACGGCCGGTGTCCCAAAAAGCCCGGCGGTCCTGCTAAGGCGGGCGCCGGTACCTCTCGCTCCCGCGAGGTGCGTTTGCTCAGTGCTGCTTCTATCACTCTAAAAGGCGTCCGAGAGTACGCTGGTGTCGCCGGAGCCCGAGGCGCGAGAGAAAGCTTTAAACGACGGGGAGGCAGTGACCGCCCCCGTATGTCCGCTGCTCGCAAGGGCCTCTCTAGCCGAGGTGCTCCCAGGCGCACCCGCGCATGGGGCACGGTTGTTTCTCGCAAGTAGTCCAAAGCCGTCTTCCGCCTCGCCCGAGGCTGGAAGTGTCGGCGTGGCTCCCGCATGCAAGCCACACGCGGCTCCACGGTGGCTTCCCTCCCCCCCTCTCCGGAGGGGGCGGCCCCATCCCATGTGGAGCCGCTAAGCCGCCGGGAAAGCGGCCTCGGTTCCCCGTGGGCGACAAATGCGTCCTCCTCGGCACTTTGCGAGCTGGGCCGCCGGAGAGAGCAGTTAACCCGGATTGTCGAGGTTGTCCGTTGCCTTTGTCCCATATTACCTAAGCCTGGTCCTTGTTACCTTACTGGTAAGGGTTAGGGACGCTGAGCGCGCTCCATCTTCTCGGCTCTATGTTGGGCTCTCTCTAAACAGGTCCTCGACTTAAGACCGACCGGTCTTCGTAGGCATCCTTCATCTCGGCAGGTTGCGAGCTGGGCCGCCGGTGAGAGCAGTTAACCCGGATTGTCGAGGTTGCCGTTGCCTTTGTCCCATATTACCTAAGCCTGGTCCTTGATACCTTACTGGTAAGGGTTAGGGACACTGAGCGCGCTCCATCTTCTCGGCTCTATGTTGGGCTCTCTCTAAACAGGTCCTCGACTTACGATGC
>NC_134690.1:51875167-51984306 GCF_050947455.1 Rhinoderma darwinii | reverse complement strand
AATAAATAATTTAAAAAAATGACGTGGGGTCCCCCCCACTTTTATAACCAGCCAGATACAACACAGCAGCAGCAGCCTAGCATTACAAGGGTGGGAAGGTCCACTGTTTTTGGCCCTTCCCAGCCTCATAATACCAGCCTGCGGCCGCCCCGGAGCCCGACCATCACAACAGATGGTCGGGTACTGGATCGTACCTGGCTCTTCCCGGCACCCCTGGTGGTGGTGGGTACTGGGGTAATAATGGTGGTTAGTGTTAGCCTCTGCACCGGCTAACACTAAGCCTCGCCTTAGTAATGGATGTTGTCACTCAGACAGCGGCCATTACTAAAGTGGTAGTAATAAAATTTGAAAATAAAAAGACAAAGATATAGATAAAATATTTTATTGAAATAAAGCACCCCCAACACAACCCTCATTAACCATTTTATTGTAGAAAAAAAAACGTCATCTAAGTAGTCCTCGAAACCGACGTAGTCCAAACACCAAACCTGTAAAAAAAAAAAATGAAATAAAACATGTCGTAGGCTTAGATTCAGTTTAATGTGTGATACTGACTGTTATACCATGTATAGAAGCCTGCCGTGAAGTTGACTTAGATACAGGGCGCCAGCAGACAGTATCATACATGGCCATACAGACATATATACAAACAAACATACATGCAAACATACATACATACATACATATATACAAACATACATACAAGCATGCACATATATACATGCAAATATACATACATGCAAACATACACACATATATACATGCAAACTATCATACATACATGCATACACACACACACACACATGAAAACATACATACATACAAACAAACATGCAAAGATACATACATACATATATACAAGCATGCACAAATATACATGCAAACATAAATACATGCAAACATAATTACATACATGCACATATATATAAACATACATGCAAACATACATGCAAAAATAAAAACATGCAAACATACATACATGCACATATATACATACATACATGACAACATACATACATGCAAACATACATACATACATACATACAAACATACATACACACATGCAAACATATATACATGCAAATATACATACAAACATGCACATGTATACATACATGTCAACATACATGCAAACATGCATGCACATATATACATACATACATACATACATACATGACAACATACATACATGCAAATATATACATGCAAATATACATACATACACACATGCACATATATACATACATGACAACATACATACATACATACATACATGACAACATACATATATATATATATATATATATATATATATATATATATATACACATGCAAATATACATACAAACATGCATACATACATACATGCAAACATACATTCATGCAAACATACATTCATGCAAACATACATACATACATACAAATATACATACACACATGCACATATATACATACATGACAACATACATGCAAAAATACATACATGCAAACATACACACATGCAAACATACATGCAAATATATACATGCAAATATACATACAAACATGCACATATATACATGCACATATATACATGCATGCCAACATACATGCACGGATATACATACATACATACATACATGACAACATACATACATGCCAACATACATGCCAAAAAAAATAATAATACGTTCATACTTACTTTCCTCCTGTCCGGCCTCCAGCGATGACGTTTCATCCATGTCGCCGCTGCAGCCTGTGATTGGCTGCAGAGGCGGTCACGTGGGATGAAGCGTCATCCTGACGTGCGTGACCGCCACTACAGCCTCTGATTGGCTGCAGCGGCGAAAGGGATGAAACGTCATCGCTGGAGGCCGGACAGGAGGAAAGTAAGTACGAACGTATAATTTTTATTTTTTTATTACATTTAAATTGTATTTTCCGCGCGCCGAGCATGTACTGTGAAGGTTGCTGAAAGAGTTAGTGCAGCCCATTAACTCTATCAGCACCCCGGACAGTAGCATGCTCGGCGCACGGAAGTGACAGGTTCGGTCAGAACTAGTTCGGCGAACTAGCCGAACCGAACTTTTGATAAGTTCGCTCATCTCTAATTTTAAAGAAAAGCCCTCAATGGCTCAACAGCGGGAATCATCCCACGATAAATAGGAGAGGCAGGAAAGTGAGAGGTGTACACTCCCCTGGCGGTATTGTGCTGGGGGACACGACAACCTGGTAGTCATAAAGATGTCAATGTAGTCCAAGTGCTGGTTCGGGGGACTACTAGCCACTAGTGTCCCAGGCAGAGAATAATCAGTATCGAATGCTGAGATGCACTAGGATATTTTGAGTGCAAGACGGTGAAAAATTACCCTTTACGAAGGCGCTGTTTCCTTTGTGATATTAAGGATGATCCTCTGGAGTCATGCAAATGTTAAACTTTTATTAATATCGTAACATGCAACATGTTTCAGAGCCGAACCGGCTCCTTCATCGACATTTGACCTATACTTATGTCATAGACGGGAAGCGGGAGTATGGAGCAGGCTCACGGCTCCATCATCTAAGCTGTTAGAAAGGGAGAGGCGGCCTCCTCTGACAGCCCATCGGGTGCAGATCGTCATCATGGCAGCCTGGGGGCCAAATGAAGGCCTCCAGGTCTGCCATCTTTGTACTCATATTAAGCTCTGCCAGCGACAGCGTTTAATAAAATCCTATGAAAATCATGTTTTACTGCAATACGTTTTTATTGCACTATATATTGCAAACGATCCAATGGTCACTGGTTCAAGCCCCCTATGGGGACTAATAAAAAAAAAGTAAAAAACGGTTAAAGTTTTTTATGTACAAAAAATTATTAAAAGTTTAAAAAAAGCCATGTAAAAAATAAATTATAAAAACACAGCTGGTATTACAACCATCTGTAAAAGTCAGAACTATTAGGGCATGCCCAGGCGTGGCGTATCTCTCTCAATTACTGGTGCACACACGTAGTCACCCGTAATTACGGGAGCCCCATTGACTTCCTCAGTCTGGCTGTAGACCTAGAAATACATAGGTCCAGCTAGAATGAAGAAATGTCATGTTAGTAAAACCAATACGCTCCGCAGCACACATAACATCTGCGGACTTCATTGCGGAATTCTTACTCTCCATTGAAGTCAATGGGGAAATTCCGTAATGAGTCCGCAACAAGTCTGCGACACGTCCGCAACAACCTTTGTATGCTGCGGTAAACAAATTCCACACCGCAGCCTATTCTCCACAGCGGAATTGTCCGCAACGTATAAACGAACACAACTAAAAAGCTGTGGAAGGCAATGGAGAAACGTGTACGCTGCGAATTTCCGCTGCGGACTGTCCGCAGCGGAATTCCAGAGCAATTCCGCCACGTCTGGTCATGCCCTTACAATTTCACGTTACTTAATCTGCAGGGTGAACGCTGTAAAAAGATAAAAATGCCAGAACAGCTGGTTTTGATCACCTCATCTCCCACAAAAAAATGGAAAAAAAGTGATCAAAAGATTTATGTACCCTACAATGGTCCCAATAAAAACTGTAGCTCGCTCCGCAAATAACAAGCCCTCACATTGTTTAATTGATGGAAAAATAAAAAAGTTATGGCTCTCATAACATTGCAACACAAAAAATGTTTTTCTTAACAATACGTTTTTTCTTTAGCCAAGTAGAAAAACATTAAAAACAACATAGGTTTGCTATTGCTGTAATTGTACCACAAAATAAAGTTAACATGTCGTTTTTATTGCATAGTGAACACCGTAAAAACTAAACCCAAAAAACAGCGGAGGAATCACTGTTTTTTTCCATTCCAACCCACAAAGAATTTTTTTCTAGATTTCAAGTACATTATATTGTGAAAATTAAGGAAGGAGGGAAAGGAAAAAGCACAAATGAAAATCCGATAAATGGCTGTGGCGGGAAGGGGTTTATGTGCAATAGTAGAAAAAAAATACATATTTGGTATCGCCGTAATCTTACTGGCCCATAGAATAAAGGTAACATATTACTTATGCAGCAGGGTGAATGGTGCAGGTTTAAAATGTTGTAATGTGCAACAGAGATTAAAAAATAAAAAAAAACTACACAAATTAATTATCGCTATACTCATAACGACCCGCAAAATATAGTTATTTTTGTCGCACAAAGAATAAATCAAAAAAATTAAATCAAAAAATACAATTTGTTTTGCAAAAAACAAGCCCTTATATGGCTACGTCGACAGAAAATGTAAAAAGTTATGGCCCACGGAAAGTAGTGATAAAAAAATAAAATAATTACTGCATCCCTCTTAGTGACCGCCAATACGCCTTTTCATGGCGGCTACTAAGGGGTCTTAGGCTAGGCCGCCGCCGCTTTTTCACGGCAGCCTAGTCCAAGTCCTGATGACTGCCGGATCTTGCTCCAATGGTAGCCATAGAAGTTTACTTAGATCGGGGCCGTTTAACCCCTTAAATGCTGCGGTTAATAGCGACCACGGCATTCAAGTCATTTACAGAGGGAGGGAGCTCCCTCTGTCACCCATCGTCGGCCCACAAATGCAATACTGAGTATACCAAAGCATTATATCTGCGATCAAAAGATCTAGTGGGACTAAAAAAAATAAGTAATAAATGTTAAATAAAAATTATTAATAAAGATTACAGTAAATAAAACAATAAACCATTTTTTCCATTTAAAAGGGGTTTTATCTATTAAAAATGTAAAAAAGAAATAAAAGTACACATATATTGGATCGCCACGACCGTAATGACCCAAACAATAAAGTTAATATGAAATTTAAACTGCAAGGGGAACACCGTAAAAAAAAAAAAAAAAAATTATGGCAGAATTGCTATTTTTTTCCATTGCCCCCCAAAAGTTCTATATACAACACCAGAACAAAGCTCATTACATATATACAGCTCCGGAACAAGCTCATTACATATATACAACACCAGAACAAGCTCATTACATATATACAACACCAGAACAAAGCTCATTACATATATACAGCACCAGAACAAAGCTCAGTGCATATATACAGCATCAGAATCAAGATCAGTACATATATAAAGTGTCAGAACCAAGCTCAGTACATAAATACAGTGCCAGAACCAAGCTCAGTACATATATACAGTGCCAGAACCTAGCTTAGTACATAAATACAACACCAGCACAAATACAGCTCAATTAATTGCAACCCCTGCAGAATAGGTTTGCACTAAATTGTATACAGCTCCCAGCTTGGCCCAAACAATGTTAACGATATGCTGGGAGTGGCTGTTTCACACAAAAAATCATACCACCCATCATCTTGCAGCAGATCATACAGTGACTACAGTAGATTAGAGGCAGAATAAACATTTACATTAAGTGACTCACCAGTGACGATCTCCGATTCTAGTTGTTCTTTTTCACTTTTTTTCCCCATCTGGTGACTTCTCCCGGCCACAGCCCATTTCTGCAGTTTGCAACTCCATGTCTCCAGCTTGCAACTCCATGTCTCCAGCTTCTCACTGTTCAAACATTTCTGCACCTATAAACAAAGATAAAGTTATCATGGTGCCAGACACTGCACACCTAAATATAATAGCACCATACACTGCACCTCTAATTATAATAGCAACATACACTGTCCCCTGATTATGATAGCACCATACACTGCACCTCTAATTATAATAGCACCATACACTGTGTCCCACACACACACACACACACACACACACACACACACCGTGCCCCCTGTAGATAGTGCCCTCCATAGAGCCCCCTGTAGATAGTGCCCTACATAGAACTTCCTGTAGATAGTGATCCCGTAGAGCCCCTGCTAATAGTGCCCCACATACAGCCCCTGTAGATAGTGTCCCACATGTAGCCCCCCTTGCAGATAGTTCCCCATATATAGCTTCCCTGTAGATAGTGCTACACATATAGCCCACCCCTGCATATAATGTCCAACATATAGCCCATCCCTGTAGATAGTGCCCTACATATATCTCCCCTTATAGTGCTCCACATATAGCCCACCCCTGTATATAGTGCCACACATATAGCTCCCCTATAGTGCTCCACATATAGCCCACCCCCGTATATAGTGCCTCACTAACAGCTCCCCATATATTGCTCCACATATAGCCTACCCCTGCATATGGCCAACCCCTGTATATAGTGCCTCACATATAGCTCCCCATATAGTGCTCCACATATAGCCCACCCCTGTATATAGCCCCCTCTGTAGATAGAGCTGACCTCTGTATATAGCCCCCCTGTAGATAGAGCTGACCTCTGTTGATAAAGCCCCCACCCTGTAGATAATATTACTCACATTTTTATTAGAATAAAAAAAAAACTTGACACACTCCCGCTCCCACGCCGTCCAGTGGCAATGTAGACCTGCTATCTTCTGAGCAGGTCTGCTGGAGTTACATCCTCGCGCTGCTTGCGTCGTTGAAAGGCGCCGATTGACATGGTAAGTCATTCTGCTCTGCCAATCAACGGCTTTCATAGACGCAAGCATCGCGCCGCTTGTGTCTATGAAAGGCAGTGATTGGCAGGGCACTATGACTTGCCCTGTCAATCAGTGCCTTTCAACAATGCAAGTGGCGCAAAGAAGTAACCACATCGCTTGAGTCGTTGAAAGGCGCTGAATGGCCGGGCACAGAACGTACCCATCCATTAATCTAAGGGTATGTTCACACGGCCTATTTACGGACGTAATTCGGGCGTTTTTGCCCCTAATTACGTCCGAAAATAGCGCCTCAATAGCGCTGACAAACATCTGCCCATTGAAAGCAATGGGCAGACGTTTGTCTGTTCACACGAGGCGTATATTTACGCGCCGCTGTCAAATGACGGCGCGTAACTAGACGCTCGCGTCAAAGAAGTGACCTGTCACTTCTTTGGCCGTAATTGGAGCCGTTATTCATTGACTCCAATGAATAGCAGCGCTAATTACGCCCGTAATTGACGCGGCGTTCAAGCGCCTGCACATGCCGCTACGGCTGAAATTACGGGGATGTTTTCAGGCTGAAACATCCCCGTAATTTCAGCCGTAACGGACGCCCTCGTGTGAACATACCCTAATACAGTGCAGGAGGGGGTGGCGGTGGCTGGTGTTGGCATTGGCGCCGCCACCCCTCTTAGAGAGGTAGTAGGGCGCAGTCATGGACGGTGAAGTCCTGGCAACCCCCCCACTTTCCCCCTTAGTTGCGCCCGGGGCACATGCCCCACCTGCCCCCCCTAGCTACGCGCCTGCATGTACCCCAAAAAAGTACCACAAAAAACAAGCCCACATATTACTAAATTGACGGAAAAATTAAAAAGTGACGATGCAAAAACAAATAATTTCAGTTCAAATGTTTTTTTTATTGTGCAAAAGTCGTAAAACATAAAAAACCTATACATATGTGGTATCACCGTAATCGTACCGACCCATAGAATAAAGGTAACATGTTATTTACGCCGCACGGTAAACAGCATAGAACAATGGCGGAATTGCTGGTTTTTTTTTCTATTCCCCTCCAATAAAAGTTAATCAAAAAATTATATGTACCCGAAATGGTGCCATTAAAAATTACAAATGACTTGTTTGCTCCATGGTTAAATAATTAATTAATTATTTCATTATTAAAAAATACAACTAATTCCACAAAAAAAAAAGTCCTCGGCTATGTCGATGCAAAAATAAAAATGTTATAGCTCTTCAAATGCGACGATGGAAAAACGAAAAAAATAGCTTGGAAATTAAGGCCTAAATAGGCTGGTCACTAAGGAGCTAAAGCCCAAAATAACTGTTTAATAAAAGAATAAAGGACTTGAGATGAGCAAACCTATTAGACACATATCACATTAGGTCCAAATTTCCAAAAAGCTTAAAATTAGTCAAAATGTGAAAGTTATGGTGTTCGCAGCGCAAGAATTGTCAAAATGGTGGCCACTGGTGAGCGCTGTCCACCAATTGGCCAATTATATAAATAAAAGAGGAGAGAGAAGGATTATTAAAAAAAATTAAATAAACTAAACATACTCACCACCTTCCCTGGTCTCCTGACGTGTCCCTGCCGGAAAGTGAGATGACGTAGCTGTGATCGCTGCAGCCAATCCCAGGCCACAGTGATCACATGGGACAGCTACGTCATCTCACCTGCCGGTAGCGACGTGTCGCTACTGTAGTACAGCGTATGTGTTGATTGTGTTTTTTTTTATTTTTGTGAAATCGCATGTACCCTGATTGCCTTGTTTGACCCTCTGATGTCTTCAAGGACTGCAACAAACTTAGATTCAGTCCTAGAAGACGTTAAATAGTCTGATAGGCCTATCGGGGGACTTGCGATTCGCAAAACGAATTTGGACCGAAACGAACGGCCGATTTAAAAGAAAATTCGCTCATCGCTATTAAGGACTCTGCACTGCAAGGCAGCAATGCTAACCAATCTGCACTGTGACATTGTAAATACTTATTATTAACACTATAGCAGGAGATGTCACTTCTGGTCATATTTGTGACATCATCAGATAAAGTACAGGAGGCCATTGTTACCTCACTGCATGATGTCATAATGACTGTGACTCTATATGAACTGGGGTTTAGGAGGGGCGACTGCTCAGTCCAGGATATGAAGATAAGCAGACACAAGATACTTCACCATGAGGATCTCACAGAGAATAGCGGAAGCTTCTGATGTTTGTGAAGTCACCAGTCGGAATCCGGAACACTGGAAGAGGAGAACTTCATGCACGAGCCGCATGGCAGGGGAAGAACAACAGGAAAATCGGGGACTTTGGCTTATATACACGGTGATAGGAGGTTCAGTCATTTACTTTCAGGTTTTGGGACCAAGAAGAAAAACAGTAATGTGGAGGAAAATCTGCCGCCATGATGCCAGCAATCTCCAAACATTGAAGGTATGTGCATAATATATATGTTCATTTAATCTGAAAATGTGGGATATTTGAGAATTTGGGGGTTTGTTATACATTATGGCCCATATTTACTGGGTAGTTTATGTCAGTTTATTTTGTAAGCTTAACCAAATAAAGTTGCAAACGGTGACATGCAACAAATTTGGTGTCAAATTTATCTTTTCTCGTCACTTGACAAATTTAAAAAGTGACAAAAAAAGTGCCATTTATTAAAGTAAACTATGTTAAAATGGCACAAATTTTGCCCTTATTATTTTATTGCAGGGAGGAGATTTGAACGAGCGGCTGAAGATGAAGATGAGAACTGTGAGATTGATCAAAATCGTATGTAACGTGACAATTCTATTTATAATTCTATATTTGGTGCCTTCCGATGTCATAATACACTGATTATACAGGTCAAGGCAAATACATGGAATTAGAGATGAGCGAACCGGGAGAACCGACCCCGTTTTCGGTCCGAACATCGCGAAAAGTTCGGTTCGCAGCGAATCCGAACTTCACCGGGCTCGGCCGAACACGTTTTGACCGAACCCGGGCGGGCAGAAAAAATCTTACAAAAATATTATACTAATTGGCAGCCACTTGTCTCTATCAATCACTGATAGAGAAAAGAGGCTGCTGATTAAAAATAAAATAAAAAGCATTTCATACATACCCGGTCGTTGTCTTGGTGACGAGTCCCTCTTCTTCCTCCAGTCCGTCCTTCTTTCCTGACGCGGCAGCCTGTGATTGGCTGCAGTGGCCGCTGCAGCCCGTGATTGGCTGCAGAGGCCGCGGCAGCCTGTGATTGGCTGCAGAGGCCGCGGCAGCCTGTGATCGGCTCTGCTCCGAGACTCTGGAATTCCCTGACATCGTTGTCCACATACGAACAGCGATGTCTGGGGCTTCCCCAGAGCCGGAGTCCCTGGCAGAGTGCTAGTACAGGCTCTGCTCCGGGACTCGGTGGAATTCCCTGACATAGCTGCCCATATATGGACAGTGTGTTAGGGTCTTCCCCAGAGCGAAGTCTCAGCCAGAGCGCTAGTATCGGCTCTGCTCCGGGACGCTGCGGAATTCCCTGACATAGCTGCCCATATATGGACAGTGTGTCAGGGTCTTCCCCAGAGCGGAGTCCCGGGCAGAGCGCTAGTAGGCTCTTCCTGGGACTCCAGCTGGGCTCCTGACATGCCTGGGACTCCTGCTCTGGGGAAGCCCCTGACATCATTGTCGATGTATGGACAGCGATGTCAGAGGCTTCCCCAGAGTCCCGGAGCAGAGCCGATAATAGCGCTCTGCCCGGGACTCCGCTCTGCGGAAGACCCTGACACACTGTCCATATATGGGCAGCTATGTCAGGGAATTCCACCGAGTCCCAGAGCAGAGCCTGTACTAGCGCTCTGCCCGGGACTCCGGCTCTGGGGGAGCCCTAGACATCGCTGTTTGTATGTGGACAACGATGTCAGGGAATTCCAGAGTCTCAGAGCAGAGCCGATACTAGCGGCTCTGTGTCCCGCGTGTAAGGGTGCTCTCATACTTACCTCTCCCTGGGGGGCCAACGCAGGAATGCGGGCTTGTCGGCCCGCTCAGAAGTCGGCTCCGGACGAAGGAGCGTCTTGGGCGTCATGGCAACGGCCGCACTGCCGACAGCCATGACGCATGCGCCCCACGGCAAACAGGGCGAAGTCTCGCGCTGTGGGACTTGGAGGAGGAGAGAAGAGGAGGGACACGGCCGGATGACAGGGAGCGCGGCAAGCGAGGGGGGCGGAGCAAGCGAGTGGCGCGAAAAAGGAGTAGGACGGAGAGGTGACGAGAGACAAGAGGAGAGGTTTAAGAGAGCAGGTGTCCGGACCAGAGAGAGAGACCGCCGAACAGGGGTCCGGACAGGGAAAGTGAGCTGCAAGGAAGGTCGCCGGGAGAGAGGAGGCAGGAGCCTGACAGCACGTGGACTCCCCACTGCAGCCTTGGAGACAGAGGACAAAAGAACAGCACGGGTGTTGCTGCTACAACCCTTCAGAAGAACAGAGGACTGGCCGGAGCACAAGGAGTGTGCCAACAGCCACAGGTACCATGCCCAGACCTTAAGACCCCTGACCAAGAGCTAGAGTCCCGTCTTAAAGAAAGTGCCCTTGTCCTAGTCAGTGACTGTTTCCTGGAGTGACGTCCCTCGCTAATTACCGCCACCGTACGCCCAGAAGACTAGTCCCAAAAGGGACAAACAACTCATCCTGAGCTATTCCCAAAGGCAAGGCAGACTTGCTAGCTTATTAACCGCGCCAGTGTCCCTGCGTGTCCTCCAGAGTAAAGCACTGCATGTAATACTTGCATGGAACTGTTGTTGATAAAGCACCGCATGTAACCCTTGCATGGAACTGTTGTTGATAAAGCACCGTATGTAACCCTTGCATGGAACTGTTGTTGACAAAGTACCGCCTGTAATACTTGCATGGAATTGTTGGTGATGAATCTTGCTGGAACAGGAGCAGGCAGAAGGAACGGCCGGGTTGACGGAACTTTATCGGACTATTAGCTGGACTTCGTGTAAACCTTAGCGTCAGCCCGCCAGTTCAGTTGCGTCCTAGGGGGTCCACCGTTCGGACCACCGACTGTGGAGAGAGAGGGTTGTCATGAAAGGTAGCGGATAGCTCCGCAAGTACCCGTGATGGTGCTGCTAGTATGTACGTTAGTCGCTGATTCCCACAACGCGACCCGTGGGCCGAGAGTGTGACTCTTACCCTAGGGTAGGCTGCCAGTAGCGGGTAGCTCCCGCCGTGACTGACCGCGGCGTGTCCCTAGCCAAGCCGGCAACGTGGGGTCAGGCACAACCTCTCTGCGGGGGACTTCCAGCGGGATCGAAGTCCTCAACCTCAGGATTCCTGTCTGCTCCATAGAAGAAGATTTACTGTTATCTGCTCGCTGAAGTAAAGAAGTATAAAAGAAAAAGGCGTGTCTCTGTCATTTCGTAGCGACAGCGGTAGTTCCTCCTACATAAATTGTCGTAGTCGGCAGGATCCGAAACCTCGCCGCGATGGAACCGTCCAGCAGCGGGACATTACCGCCGACCCAACTGTCATGATACCCATGGGGGCCGCCCTAATGAACATTCCCAAGTTTGACGGGAAGTGTGTATCGATCGCGGACTGGACGGAACGAGTTCGTACTGCGGCCCGGTTATTCCAGGTACCGGTGACCCACCAAGCCGACCTGGCCTTCAACTCACTCGAAGGGGACGCGAGACAAGCTGTCTTGGTTTTACCGCTGGAACACCGTGACACGCTAGAAGCAATCATCAGCCGATTGGAATCCCTCTATGGAGATGTCACTTCAGCCGCCGACCTCCGGAAGAAATTTTATACCAGGGTACAGAGGAACGGGGAATCACTCCAGCAATTCGCTGTAGGATTACAAGGAATGTGGAGTCGACTAGTACGGAAGGATCCCGCGGGGTGCGCAGCCTTAACAGAGCCGGACCGAATAGTGCGAGACCAGTTTGTATCCGGGCTAGACAGCCGGACCCTGAGGTGCGCCGCGAGAGACCTCGTCCGGGTAACCCCCGCCGCCACAATGAGTGAGGTGTTACGAGAAGCACTCGAAGTTCATCGAGAGGAGTTGGGAGAAGCGAGTATGGCCCTGCAAAAAGTGGGTGCACCTGAGCCATCTGCAAGGGAGACCGGACGGCCAGAAGCGGTGTTCACAGAATTCGCCCGGGATGTCAAGAAGGCTATTCGGGAATAGAAGACCGATGTCGCTCAATTAAGAGTAATGGCCGATTGACCGGAATATCTTTCTCGTCCACCCCGATCGACACAAGGAGGGCCTCGACGCTGTTGGCAGTGTGATCAGCCGGGCCATTTCGCCAGAGATTGCAGGATGAGACGCTACCCAAGACGGGAACAGCCACCTTTAAACTAAGGTACCCCGCCGCTGAGGGCCAAGCTGCGGGCATTCCATCGACGGGCCCAAAAGAAAGGGTGGAACTTTTGACAGGAAAATGCCCCGTAGTTACAGCCATGATCGGGGGGGTTAACGTTCCTTGCCTTATCGACACTGGGTCGGAGGTAACCACCATGACTTATCAGTTGTTCCATGAACAGTTCCAAGGTCGACAGACTCTAGAAGCCCCTTGGATTGAACTTACGGCGGCTAATAGCCTGCCAATTCCCATTGCCGGTGTTACGTGGTTAGAATTAGAAGTATTTAATCGTAATTTTCCCCGTGCTGGTATTGTGGTAGTACATAATTGTGCAAGGCCGGGTATACCTGTTATAATTGGCATGAAAGTGTTGCAGGAAATACATGGTATGATGTTCAACGAGACGAGCGGTGCCCGGTGGGAGGAGCTGGCAACCGATCGGACCGCCCGGCAAGCTTTGTTTCAGGTGCATCAAATCTGCCAATGACAGGCTGACTTGAAGACGCTACAGGGCCGAGTGGGGTCGGTGAGGGCCCCAGGTAAGGCGGTGCTGCAAGTACCACCTCTACAGGAAGTCGCCATTCCCCTCTCCGTAGGGACTCATCATCGCTTAAAGGATGCCATGGTCATGGTGGAACCCATGCGAAGTCTCAAGAGTACGCCACCCTAGGTGGTAGGAAGAACGGTGTGTCGGATAACCAAAGGAATGGCGACCGTCAGAGTGCTGAATCCGACCCAAGGGGTGATTGAGATACTGGCCGGCACGGTGCTAGCTAATGTTGAGATGGTGAGGCCCGAGGACGTGACGGACCCGGCCATGGCCGAAACGTTAAAAGAGACATCGTCGAGAGATGAAGGGAGTGAGGCCGACGTGAACGAGCAGACTGATCGACTGTGGCGCGAACTGTATGGAATAGCCCCGGATACCAAGTCAGAGGAGCAACTGAGGACGCTTCTGCAATGCTTCGGCTGGGTTTTCGCTCAGCATGAAGAGGACTTTGGATGCACCACTACCATCGAACATGGGATTCACACTGGGGCGGCGCCGCCCATCAGAGAGTGATATCGCAATATACCCCCCGCGCTGTATCGAGAGGTAAAAGAGCTCCTCCAGAAGATGTTAGACGGACAGGTGATTCGAGAGAGTCAGAGCCCATGGGCAGCCCCGATTGTGCTGGTAAGGAAGAAGGATGGGTCGCTCCGGTTTTGTGTGGATTACCGCAAGTTGAACGCCTGTACTCATAGGGATGCCTACCCACTGCCCCGAGTGAAAGAATCATTAACCGCCATGCAGGAGGCTCGGTACTACATGACGCTCGATTTAGCAAGTGGGTACTGGCAGGTACCCATGAAGGAAGCGGATAAGGAGAAGACGGCGTTCATCACTCCCTCAGGCTTGTTCGAATTCAACCGGATGCCGTTCGGGCTAACAAATGCGCCCAGTACTTTCCAACGGCTAATGGAGCATTGTCTGGGAGATCTAAATTATGAGTCAGTCTTGATCTATTTGGACGATATTGTCAGTTTTTCAAAGACCTTCCCAGAACACCTGCGGCATCTACAGGTCGTGTTGGAACGATTGGGAAGGTATGGACTCAAACTAAAACCCAGCAAATGCCGACTGGGCCGCCAGCAGATCAAATACTTAGGCCATGTCGTGAATGCAACAGGAATTGCACCTGACCCAGATAAGATTAAAGCCATACAGGAGTGGGCCATTCCGCAGAACACCACGGAAGTACGAGCCTATCTCGGGTTGGTCGGTTACTATCGGAGGTACATCCGAGACTTCTCCAAAATTGCAAGTCCTCTGAATCAGCTCCTCTGTGGACAACCCACCCAAAAGAAGGGGAGCCGAAGCCCCAGTGTAGTGGAACAATGGCAGGAGCCACAACAAGCGGCATTCGAAGCATTGAAGGCACGACTGGTGACCGCACCCATCCTCGCTTTTACAGACTTCGCCCAGCCATTCCGGCTGTACACTGATGCCAGCCTGAAGGGACTGGTAGCGGTCCTGGCCCAGCAGCAAGGGGACGTTGAACGTGTCATCGCCTATGGTAGTCGTAGTCTGCGACCGTCAGAACGCAATCCAACCAATTACAGCTCGTTCAGGCTTGAGTTATTGGAGTTATTGGCCATCATGTGAGCTGTTACCGTACTGTTTGCCAAATACCTGGTCGGAAGTCAAGTGGAAATTTACACAGATAACAATACCCTGGCGTATCTTGGAACGGCAAAACTGGGAGCGATGGAACAACGATGGATAGCCCGACTGGCTCGATTCAACTATACCATTCGTTACAAGCCCTGTAAGAACCATACCAACGCAGATGCACTCTCCCGACAGCCGTGTGAGACCCCGTGTGGTTCATCCCCCACTGCAGCAGCAGCAGGTAGTGACAGCAATACAAGGGATTGAGGATCTTACTGAGATGTATGATAGGGCCGAGTGGAAGAAGCGGCAGCAGCAAGACCAGGACATCCAAACCATCGACAAGTGGGTGCGTCGGCAGGGAAGGCCCACGGCAGCGGAGTGAAGAAGGTTGTCAGCACCAGCTAAAGCATTGGTTTGGCAGTTGGAGCGACTGGAACACCATGATGGAGTATTGTACAGAAGAGTGTGGGCCCCACGGGAATCTCGCGATAAATAGCAGTTGGTATTGCCCATCGCCGATGTCAAACCCGTGTGCAAGTGGATGCACGAGAACCGAGGTCATTTCGCTGTGGAAAAGACTGTACAGATCATCCGGAATCACTTCTATGCTCCAAACTTGGAAAGAATAATGGAAGATGTCTACAAGGAATGCACGGAGTGTGTCCTGCACAAAGCGACGGAACAGCCGGAGAGGCCCATGACCATCGTGACGGGTGAGCCCCTAGAACTGCTGACGATAGACTTTTTAACAGTCCAAGAAGTTACTTCAGGGCACCGATATGCGTTAGTATGCTTGGACCATTTTTCGAAATTTGCCGTGGTGATTCTTACGGGGGACCAGACTGCGACGACTACCGCGGCTGCACTGTGGAAGCATGTCATCCATCCGTATGGGTGCCCCAGACGCATCTTGTCGGATCAAGGACCGAATTTTGAGTCTGATCTCTTCCAGGAGCTGTGTATCTTACATGGAATTCGGAAATCCAGAACGACCCCATATCACCCCCAAGGGAATGGGGCTTGCGAACGATTCAAACGCACCTTACTCGGCCTACTAAAGACCACCGGGGATGAATGACAGGAACGGTGGCCTGAATATGTGGACGACCTGGTATGGGTCTATAACAACACTGTGCATCGAACTACCGGGTATATACCATATCAATTAATGTTCGGCCGACCAAGCCAAGAGTTCCTTTGGATCTTCTGTTAGAGACGCCGGAGGTAGAAGTCAATCGATCACCGTCACAATGGGTACAGGAACATCAATGACGGTTGAGCGCCGCAAAGGGCGAAATGGAGAGAGCTCGGCCCACGGAGAGCTTGCCCCTCATGGAAGAACCCCAGTGAGCATTTCATACAGGGGATCGGGTGCTTGTGCGGAATTGCAGGGCGGCACGTGGCCATAAGCTGGAACCCCGATGGGAGAGGAAACCATATTTGGTGGTAAAACGCATTGACCCCGGGCTTCCTGTGTATGAAGTGAAACCAGAGGGTGACCAGGGACCGAGCAGAAGGCTGCATCACAACCTGTTGCGGCCATGTACCTTTCTGACACCAGAATCCGTCACGTCATAAAGGCAAGAACAACCGCAGAGTGCTCCGCCGACAAATATTGACGAAGATTGGTGGTTGGTGGTTCCATCAGACGACCTTAGCGTACCCTGGGCGTCACGACCGACAGGGTCAGAGAAGCCAACCGAGTGCGTGGAAACACCTGCAACGGAAGTGAATCGTGCACTGCGTTACCCCCAGAGGTGTACTCGCAACCGACAACCGGCCTATTTGCAAGACTATGAAGTTTAGTGCAGAGGACTGCACTTGATAACCAAGGGGGAAGTGTAAGGGTGCACTCGTACTTACCTCTCCCTGGGGGGCCAACGCAGGAATACGGGCTTGTCGGGCGGCTCAGAAGTCGGCTCCGGACGAAGGAGCGTCTTGGGCGTCATGGCAAATGCCGCACTGCCGTCAGCCATGACGCATGCGCTCAACGGCAAACAGGGCGAAGTCTCGCGCTGCAGGACTTGGAGGAGGAGAGAAGAGGAGGGACACGGCCGGATGACAGGGAGCGCGGCAAGCGAGGGAGGCGGAGCAAGCGAGTGGCGCAAAAAAGGAGTAGGACGGAGAGGTGACGAGAGACAAGAGGAGAGGTTTAAGAGAGCAGGTGTCCGGACCGGAGAGAGAGACTGCCGAACAGGGGTCCGGACAGGGAAAGTGAGCTGCAAGGAAGGTCGCAGGGAGAGAGGAGGCAGGAGCCTGACAGCACGTGGACTCCCCACTGCAGCCTTGGAGACAGAGGACAAAAGAACAGCACGGGTGTTGCTGCTACAACCCTTCAGAAGAACAGAGGACTGGCCGGAGCACAAGGAGTGTGCCAACAGCCACAGGTACCGTGCCCAGACCTTAAGACCCCTGACCAAGAGCTAGAGTCCCGTCTTAAAGAAAGTGCCCTTGTCCTAGTCAGTGACTGTTTCCTGGAGTGACGTCCCTCGCTAACTACCGCCACCGTACGCCCAGAAGACTAGTCCCAAAAGGGACAAACAATTCATCCTGAGCTAGGCCCAAAGTCAGGGCGGACTTGCTAGCTTATTAACCGCGCCAGTGTCCCTGCGTGTCCTCCAGAGTAAAGCACTGCACGTAACCCTTGCATGGAACTGTTGTTGATAAAGCACCGCATGTAACCCTTGCATGGAACTGTTGTTGATAAAGCACCGCATGTAACCCTTGCATGGAACTGTTGTTGACAAAGTACCGCCTGTAATACTTGCATGGAATTGTTGTTGATGAATCTTGCTGGAACAGGAGCAGGCAGAAGGAACGGCCGGGTTGACGGAACTTTATCGGACTATTAGCTGGACTTCGTGTAAACCTTAGCGTCAGCCCGCCAGTTCAGTTGTGTCCTAGGGGGTCCACCGTTCGGACCACCGACTGAGGAGAGAGAGGGTTGTCATGAAAGGTAGCGGATAGCTCCGCAAGGACCCGTGACGGTCTAGTAGGTACGTTAGTCGCTGATTCCCACGACGCGACCCGTGGGCCGAGAGTGTGACTCTTACCCTAGGGTAGGCTGCCAGTAGCGGGTAGCTCCCGCCGTGACTGACCGCGGCGTGTCCCTAGCCAAGCCGGCAACGTGGGGTCAGGCACAACCTCTTTCCTCAACCTCAGGATTCCTGTCTGCTCCATAGAAGAAGATTTACTGTTATCTGCTCGCTGAAGTAAAGAAGTATAAAAGAAGTTGTATCGACAGCGGTAGTTCCTCCTACACGCGGGCCACAGATGACAGCCCCAGGGGCCGCATGTGGCCAGCGGGCCGTGTGCTTGAGACCCCTGGTGTATATGTACATTTTTCAATACTGCGTTAGCCACAAGTTCATGAATTTCTCATGACCCACCTTTAAACATGAACCTAACTTCTGTATGTTTCCTGAAGAGAGCCATTTTTTTTTTTTATTGGCCTGTGATTGGCTGCAGCGGCAGCCTGTGATTGGCTGCAGAGGCGGTCACTTGACGTGCGTGACCGCCACTACAGTATGTGATTGGCTGCAGTGGCGACATGGATGAAACATCATCGCTGGAGACCGGACAGGAGGAATGTAAGTATGCACGTATTTTTTATTTTATTTTATTACATTAAAATTGTATTTTCCGCGCGCCGAGCATGGTTCTGTCAAGGTTGCTGAAAGAGTTAGTGCAGCCCATTAACTCTTTCAGCACCCTGGACAGTACCATGCTCGGCGCACGGAAATTACAGGTTCGGTCAGAACTAGTTTGGTCCGAATCAAACTTTTTCGTGAAATTCGGCCAACCAGCCGAACCGAACTTTTCATAAGTTCGCTCATCTCTACATGGAATGTATTTTGACTTTAGCAAGACCCATGTTTGATGTCCTCCTATAACTCCTCCGTGTCACACATGCCAAGATTCCTTACACGTTATCCCATAGCCTCTCATGGTTGTGTCCTCCTAGACCCTGGACCTTGTTTGGTCTGCATAGAGGCTGAACAGTTCTCAGTGGTCCATGACTATTTTTTGGTGGTATAACAGGGAACGATGGTTTCCTACAGTTCAAGCAGAAGACACCTGCTATATGCTATGTTCACCAGTGAGGCAAATCCAAGCTGGGAAGGAGGTAATTGCATGTTACTTGTGGCCATTAGAAGGAGAAAAACTCAAAGACGGAGGACATCAATTGTGAGTCTAAGAAGTTGATTGTGTAAAAAATGGCTTTCAGACCAAAGGCCTAATCCCTGCCCTCCTGGAGTCGGCCATTTGCTTTACACCACATCAGGGACCTGGTATAATGGAACTGTCCTTCTCCTGTGACATAGGAGGGCAGTGTTTTCTTTCTCTTTCACCAGCAGAGATGACCATAGCCGAGCTGTGATGTCCGTAGTCCGATCAGTGGAGGAGCGACCTGCATGATACCAGGACGTCGTGGAGAACATCTGGGATTGGACACCTTCTTATAACTTACTATTCCATATAATGTCATGGCTATCAGTAAGATTTTAGTTAGTTGCATTACAAGCTCTGATCCTGGGTTCTCGGACTGATCGCCTTTTCTCGGGGTCAACAAGGAATTTTCCCCTGTGGCACAAATTGGCTAAACGTGCGCAGGGTTTTTGCCTTCTTCTGGATCAATAGCTTTAGTTAGGAATTTTATTTAAATAAATTGTGTTTAAAAATGAAAGCTCTGTCTCCTCGTCATTTCTCAATATTATATAGCAGTCAGGTATTAGTTTATATTATGGGAGGTTATTATGTTTATTTTGCTGCTGATAATCCAATATGGTTGATTCCATGAAGCATTGGATAATATACACATACAGAAGAGAAATACATCATATGATCCACATAAATGCTACTACTATAAAGGAACACTAAGGATCGATGCACACGATGCGTATTACATGCCTTTTTGGAGAGCGGATATGCGTGCAGCACCTCTGCAGAGTAATACAGTACCAGCTTATTCAATGAGATTCCAAGAAATCTCATGTACACGGTACGGTATTTTTCGGGACTGAAATTGACCTGTGGTGTATTGTTTAGAATCCGCAGCATGTCATTTTATCTTGCGTTTCCGTTTGCAAATTCTATTTGTCTAGTGCAGAGGAAAATCCCACCAAAATTTCTCAGCATGAAAAGGCACCGAAAAACGAATCAAATTGGAGAAAATGCACCGAAAAACGCATCACCTTCTGGTGTGTTTTTTTCCAGAGGTTTTGCTGTGTGTTTCCCACAGTAAAATACACAACATGTGCATGTAGCCTAAAGATAAAAAATACCTAAAAATCAAAACAATCCACTTGCTCCTGTTTTGCCTGAGAAATTCTTCTGTGTGGGTCCTAGATCAGCCATTTTCCCCCATCCCTTACTAAGCCACACCCCTCAGCCATCGGCCAGCGAAAATGGAAGAGATTGGAAGGAACATGAAGAGGTTGTCGATGTTGCTGAGAAACCCAGCGATCAGATGTAATCTATGAAAGGCTTTATTTCGCTGCAGTGCCACCACAGGGTTAAAGGGTAACTAAACGTTTGAAAAACTTCTGTCTTAGTGACATGTCAGAAGTTTAAATTGGTGGGGGTCCGAGCACTGAGATCTGCACCAATTGCTCAAATGAAGCAGCAGAAGCCCTCGTGTGAGTGCTCAGCTGCTTTGTGTCTGTTCGGATTTCTGCGGAAAGCCGATGTATCGAAGTACGGGCTCATAGACATTTTTCTCGAGTCTGTACTCCGATACATTCATTTCCGGAAAAAGCCGAACAGATACGAATCGGCTGAGCGCTCACATGAGCACTTCTGCTGCTTTGTTTAAGCGATTGGTGGGGGTCTCAGTGCTTGGACCCTTTCACAGCCATACAAAATCTGAGCAGCATTTTGATATTTGTCACTATTGAATTTGCTGGTCATTAAAGGGCCATACCCTAGTAGATAACTGACACAATGGGAATTATGTTCCTTATAGAAAATCACTCCCACTTTTGTAGATGTCATTAGTGCATTGTTGCATTTGTATATTCTCATAAACCTACCGTTAAATCAGGTGCGACCGAATAAAAATATAAAGCAAGTCCTAAACCTATAACACCTAATAAAACACTTTTTAATAAAAGGGAACGGACTGTTTTAGCAACATGACCAATACTTCTTAATTACTTTAAAGAAAAGCCCTCATTGGCGCAACAGCGGGAATCATCTCACGATAAATAGGAGAGGCAGGAAAGTGAGAGGTGTACACTCCCCTGGCGGTATATGCTGGGGACACGACAACCTGGTAGTCAAAAAGATGTCTATATAGTCCAAGTACTGGTTCGGGGGACTACTAGCCACTAGTGTCCCAGGCAGAGAATAATCAGTATCGAATGCTGAGATGCACTAGGATATTCTGAGTGCAAGACGGTGAAAAATTACCCTTTACGAAGGCGCTGTTTCCTTAGCGATATTAAGGATGATCCTCTGGAGTCATGCAAATGTTAACCTTTTATTAATATCGTAACATGCAACATGCTTCAGAGCCGAACCGGCTCCTTCATCGACATTTGACCTATACTTATGTCATAGACGGGAAGCGGGAGTATGGAGCAGGCTCACGGCTCCATCATCTAAGCTGTTAGAAAGAGAGAGGCGGCCCCCTCTGACAGCCCATCGGGTGCAGATCATCATCATGGCAGCCTGTGGGCCAAATGAAGGCCTCCAGGTCTGCCATCTTTGTACTTCTATTAAGCTCTGCCTGCGACAGCGTTTAATAGAATCCTATGAAAATCATATTTTACTGCAATACGTTATTATCAGTGGCGTAACTACTAACGTAGCAGCCGTAGCGACTGCTACGGGGCCCGCGGCATGAGGGGGCCCATGTCGCTCGCCGGCACGGGCCCCCACAATGGCCGCAGGCTCCGCTAGCAGCCGCTATGGCTGCTACAGCGGGACGCCACTGAACACTACGGCAGAGCAGGGAGGTATCTCCCCGCTCTGCCATTAAACAACAGACATGTATCCCCTCTCCACAGGATAGGGGATACATGTGTGATCGCTGGCATTGATAGGGAGAACGGGGGGACTGAAAGTCCCCTGAAGTTCTCCATCACAAACCTCGGACTTCCGGGGTCTGTGTCTGCAGCTCCGTAGAAATGAATGGAGCGCCGGTCGCGCTTGTGCGCATGCGTGACCAGCGCTCCTTTCATTTTTATTGAGCTGCCGACACGGACGCCGGAAGTCGGAGGTTAGTCATGGAGAACTCCCCCGTTCTCCCTATCGCTGCCACCGATCACACAAGTATCCCCTATCCTGTGGATAGGGGATGCATGTTATTTGTAGGACACACTATAGGTCGCATTTTTTTTTGGGGGGGGGGCTGTATGGCGTTCCCTACAGGGGGGGGGGCGCTGTATGGCGTTCCCTCCAGGGGGGGCGCTGTATGGCGTCCCCTGCAGGGGGGGGCGCTGTATGGCGTTCCCTGCAGGGGGGGGCGCTGTATGGCGTTCCCTGCAGGGGGGGGCGCTGTATGGCGTTCCCTGCAGGGGGGGGCGCTGTATGGCGTTCCCTGCAGGGGGGGGGGCGCTGTATGGCGTTCCCTGCAGGGGGGGGCGCTGTATGGCGTTCCCTGCAGGGGGGGCGCTGTATGGCGTTCCCTGCAGGGGGGGCGCTGTATGGCGTTCCCTGCAGGGGGGGGGGCACTGTATGGCGTTCCCTGCAGGGGGGGGGCGCTGTATGGCGTTCTCTACAGGGGGGGCACTGTATGGCGTTACCTACAGGGGGGCTGTTTGGCGTTCCCTACAGGGGGGGCTGTATGGCGTTCTCTACAGTGGGGGCTGTATGGCGTTAGCACCATACAGCCCCCTCTGTGGATAACGCCATACAGTCCCCCTGTAGATAAAGCCACACAGTCCCCCCTGTAGATAACGCCACACAGTCCCCCCTGTAGATAACGCCACACAGTCTCCCCTGTGGATAACGCCATACAGTCCCCCTGTAGATAAAGCCACACAGTCCCCCCTGTAGATAACGCCACACAGTCCCCCCTGTAGATAACACCACACAGTCTCCCCTGTAGATAACGCCACACAGTCCCCCCTGTAGATAACGCCACACAGTCCCCCCTGTAGATAACGCCACACAGTCCCCCCTGTAGATAACACCACACAGTCCCCCCTGTAGATAACGCCATACAGTCTACAGGGGGGGCTGTATGCCGTTATCTACAGGAGGGGCTGTATGGCGTTATCTACAGGGGGGCGCTTTATGGCGTTATCTACAGGGGGGGCTGTAAAAAAGGCACTATCTACAAGGGGGGGGTTGTGTGACACCCAGGGGAGGGGGGCCCCAGTCAAAAGTTTGCTATGGGGCCCAGTCTTTCCTAGTTACGCCCCTGGTTATTATTGCACTATATAATGCAAACGATCCAATGATCACTGGTTCAAGTCCCCTACGGGGACTAATAAAAAAAAGTAAAAAAACAGTTAACGTTTTTTTATGTATAAAAAATTATTAAAAGTTAAAAAAAGCCATGTAAAAAATAAATTATAAAAACACAGCTGGTATTACCACCATCTGTAAAAGTCAGAACTGTTAGGGCATGCCCAGGCGTGGCGTATCTCTTCCGCCTCTGTCCGCATCAATGCCGCACAGAATCTGCGTTGCAGATTCTGTTGCGGCTTTGCTTAAAATGGGCATTAAGTTGATGCGGACTAGCCGTTGCGTATTGAGGGGAAGAGGGCTTCCCTTCTCTCTATCAGTGCAGGATAGAGAGAAGTTACAGTCCTTTCCCTAGTAAAAGTAAAAAGAATTCATACTTACCCGGCCGTTGTCATGGTGACGCGTCCCTCTTTCGCCATCCAGCCCGACCTCCCTGGATGACGCAGCAGTCCATGTGACCGCTGCAGCCTGTGATTGGCTGCAGCTGTCACTTGGACTGAAACGTCATCCGGGGAGGCGGGACTGGAGGAAGAAGCAGGGAGTTCTCGGTAAGTATGAACTTCTATTTTTTTTACAGGTTGATGTATATTATGATCGGAAGTCACTGTCCAGGGTGCTGAAACAGTTACTGCCGATCGTTTAACTCTTTCAGCACCCTGGACAGTGACTATTTACTGACGTCGCCTAGCAACGCTCCCGTAAATACGGGTGCACACACGTAGTCACCCGTAATTACGGGAGCCCCATTGACTTCCTCAGTCTGGCTGTAGACCTAGAAATACATAGGTCCAGATAGAATGAAGAAATGTCATGTTAGTAAAACCAATACGCTCCGCAGCACACATAACATCTGCGGACTTCATTGCGGAATTTTTACTCTCCATTGAAGTCAATGGGGAAATTCCGCAATGAGTCCGCAACAAGTCCGCGACTCGTCCGCAACAACCATTGTATGCTGTGGACACCAAATTCCGCACCGTAGCCTATGCTCCGCAGCGGAATTGTCCGCGACGTGTAAACGAACCCTACTAAAAAGCTGTGGAAGGCAATGGAGAAACGTGTACGCTGCGGATTTACGCTGCGGAGTGTCCGCAGCGGAATTCCAGAGCAATTCCGCCACGTCTGGTCATGCCCTTACAATTTCACGTTAATTAATCCACAGGGTGAACGCTGTAAAAAGACAAAAATGCCAGAATAACTGGTTTTGGTCACCTCATGTCCCACAAAAAAATGGAAAAAAAGTGATCAAAAGATTTATGTACCTTACAATGGTCCCAATAAAAACTATAGCTCGCTCCGCAAATAACAAGCCCTGACATTGTTTCATTGATGGAAAAATAAAAAAGTTATGGCTCTCATAACATAGCAATACAAAAAATTTTTTTCTTAACAATACGTTTTTTCTTTATCCAAGTAGAAAAACATAAAAAACGACATAGGTTTGCTATTGCTGTAATTGTACTACAAAATAAAGTTAACATGTCGTTTTTATTGCATAGTGAACACCGTAAAAACGAAACCCAAAAAACAGCGGAGGAATCACAGTTTTTTTTCCATTCCAACCCACAAAGAATTTTTTTCTAGATTTCTAGTACATTATATGGTGAAAATTAAGGAAGGAGGGAAAGGAAAAAGCACAAATGAAAATCCGATAAATGGCTATGGCGGGAAGGGGTTTATGTACAATAGTAGAAAAAAATACATATTTGGTATCGCCGTAATCTTACTGGCCCATAGAATAAAGGTAACATATTATTTATGCAGCAGGGTGAATGGTGCAGGTTTAAAATGTTGTAATATGCAACAGAGATTAAAAAATAAATAAAAAAATACACAAATTAATTATCGCTATACTTATAACAAGCCGCAAAATATAGTTATTTTTGTCGCACAAAGAATATCGTAAAGAATAAATCAAAAAAATAAAATAAAAAAATACAATTTGTTTTGCAAAAAACAAGCCCTTATATGGCTACGTCAACAGAAAAACTAAAAAGTTATGGCCCACGGAACGTAGTGATAAAAAAATAAAATAATTACTGCATCCCTCTTAGTGACCGCCAATACGCCTTTTCATGGCGGCTACTAAGGGGTCTTAGCCTAGTCTAAGTCCTGATGACTGCCGGGATCTTGCTCCAATGGTAGCCATCGAAGTTTACTTAGATCGGGGCCGTTTAACCCCTTAAATGCTGCGGTTAATAGCGACCACGGCATTCAAGTCATTTACAGAGGGAGGGTGCTCCCTCTGTCACCCGCAAATGCAATACTGACTATACCAAAGCATTATATCTGCGATCAAAAGATCTAGTGGGACTAAAAAAAATAAGTAATAAATGTTAAATAACAATTATTAATAAAGATTACAGTAAATAAAACAACAAACCATTTTTTCCATTTAAAAGGGGTTTTATTTATTAAAGATGTAAAAAAGAAATAAAAGTACACATATATTGGATCGCCACGACCGTAATGACCCAAACAATAAAGTTAACATGAAATTTAAACTGCAAGGGGAACACCGGAAAAAAAACCCGGAAAAAATGATGGCGGAATTGCTATTTTTTTTCCATTGCCCCCCAAAAAGGTGATAAGAAAAGATAAGTCCCATTTACCAAAACCTCAATATAGTAATACGGTCCGCGGATAAAGGGGGGGGTATCGTGGTACAGGACAGAGCAGACTACGTCAATGAAGCATTAAGACTACTTTCCGATACACTATTTTATGAGAAATTAACTTTTAATCCCATTCCGAAATATGAAACCGAATACAAATCCCTTATCGAGTCTGCTTTTAATGATGATTTGTTATGTAAAAAAGAAAAAGTTTTTCTCACGGTCCCTTTCCCTGCAACCCCTTTCATGTATCATCTGCCAAAGATACATAAAAATCTGTCTAACCCCCCGGGCCGACCCATTATTTCAGGGATAGGGTCCTTAACTAATAATCTATCACATTTTATTGATATCCATCTCCAACCGTTGGTTTTAAAATTACCTTCTTACCTGAAAGACTCAACACAGTTAATTAGGGAATTATTAGAACTACAATCTTTATATAATTTATCCGATTTGAGTTTTCTTACTGCAGATGTGTCCTCGCTATATACAAACATTCCACACACACAGGGTATGGAGGCTGTTTCCTCTTTCCTTGCGCTAGACCCCCGTTTTCCAAATAGTCAACTGAATTTTATTATCGATTGTATCGATTTTATTTTAACACATAACGTTTTTACCTTTGAGGACGATTTTTATAAACAGATTAAGGGTTGCGCAATGGGGACCCGTTTTGCACCATCATATGCAAACCTCTATATGGGGTCCTTTGAGGAATCTCTTATCCTGAACGAACATATATTCACAAACCATATTATTTACTACAAACGTTATATAGATGATCTGTTTTTTATCTGGAGAGGGGACATATCTGCTGCCAATGCTTTTATTGATCTTTTAAACAAAAATACATTTGGCCTCACTTTCACACATACTTATTCAGCTACTACCATTGACTTTTTAGACATAACTATTAAAAATAATGGGAACCATTTTTCTACTAGCACCCATTTTAAAAGTGTGGATGTAAATAGTTATTTGGATTTTAAAAGTGCACACCACACACCATGGTTGAAAAATGTCCCGTTTGGACAATATCGGAGGATAAGAAAAAATTGTTCTGATGATGTTAGTTTTGACAAAGAATGTAACATTCTCAACAAGAGGTTCGTAGAAAAAGGCTTCCCTAGGAGCCTAATCAAGGGCGCAGAGATAAGAGCAAGAGGTATGACCCAATCTGAATGCATCAAAAAATCAATACCGGCCAATATTGATGTTGTTGAAAAAACTATAAAAAACAAATATAATAAACAGAATGTAAATTTCATCACCTCATTTAACAAAAGTAGTAAGAATATTATGTCCATTTTTAGAAGACATTGGCACGTTTTAACCAACGACCCTTTTTTAAAAACATTACTCCCTGCGAAACCTTTAATCACCTTTAGAAGAGCGAAAACATTGAAGAATCTTTTAGCCCCCAGCAGGCTACATAGTAACAAAAAGAAGGCTGTGGATCCTTTAACGCAAAATGGCTCTTTTTCATGTAATCATGCTAGGTGCCTGTGCTGTAAAAATATCGCAAAGAAATCTATACAATTTTATTCCTTAAAAAGCAATATAAACTATCCTATCAAAAGTCATTTAGATTGTGGCAGCACTTATGTTGTGTACCTACTGCAGTGTACATGCAACCTGCAATATGTAGGTTGTACCACCCAAACGTTAAGAAACCGAATTAATAAACATAGATCCAATGTCAAGCAAGGTTTTTTAAAACAGAGTGTGTCACACCATTGTGCCCTCAAACATAACTGCAAATTTGATGATTTAGTTGTTACCCCGATCGAACAGATCCCAGTGGATACCCCTAATAGGTTTGTAAAACTCAAACAGAGAGAGAATTTTTGGATCTTCAAATTGGAGACCCTGCGCCCAAATGGCCTGAATGACCTCATAGAAACGTCCTTAGATTAAAATGCTTCATGTCCCTGTCATGTTTCCAAAGTTTTTGGCTATCCAATGGTAGTATGTTTACACCCTCAGGCTTTTTTCCTTTTTATCACATTACCATCCACGCACTATATATATATATGTCTATAATTTTATATATATATATATATATATATATATATATATATATATATATATATAATCTCATGATCAATCATTCCTTTTCACGTTCTCTTTCTATGTTTCTACTTACCCACCCATCAAACAAACACAATAATTTTATACTATTACGGTCCGAATTACACATTTCTGACATTACTTTTAATCAATTAGAAAAAACTTTTTAATTACGTACTCTGCTCCGGTCCAATCGCCTTTGCATTTTGCGGTCCCCTTCCATGCCCCACGTGACCCACTGTTTGTGGTCTGGTGTGTTTTATAGTCCATTCATTCACAAATCGACCCTGCTTGTTGCGTTCCATCGTGCGGCTCATTTCCTACATGTTGAACTGTTGTGCGGTTCAAACTCTGCGTGTCACCAGCCGTCCTTTAGATAAATACTCTCCTTAGAAATGCTCACGTTCCATACAAGGTTCATTTTGTGTTTTTCTCCTTAGAGGCATCTTTTAATACATTTATGTCATTATATTTTTATGTTTTTATGTAAATCTTAAAATATGTTTGTATACATCAGGCAAACGCTCTGTGTGACCTCTGATCCGCCTATGTTGGCGGTTTTTTTCACTAATTCCTCAGCCAACCTTTTGTCAATTCCTCCATGTATATAAAGGAGCAAATATCGCACTGTATGCATTGGCCTGATGAAGACGCCGGTCCGGCGTCGAAACGCGTAGCCTACCTCATTCCTAATAAATTTATTATTTATTCACAATCTCCTTTCATCTGACATCCTTCTGGAGCAGCGCCGTTTGGTCCCCTTTTTCTCCGTTGGATTTGCATTACCTCTTGACAACAAACTTGCTTTGTTTGTGCACGGACCTGGCAGCAGCTCTCATACGTTTACGACATCCTAACCGGTGTCCACGACCCTAGGTGAGCAAATTTCCATCTATTTGCCCCTTGGTTCTTTTATCGTTTCTTTGCACCTTCTGGCGCCGTGTCTGTTTTATCTGTTTCTACCATTTACCCAGAAGCGTAGCTAGTTTCTCTAGCACCCGGGGCAAAGATTCAGTTTGCCCCCCCCACCGAACCACTTTCCCGACATATCCTTCTCCCTCGCAATGTTTGTTTCCCCTAACAATCAATGAGGTGTCACATTTTTTTTATGTAACTCGAGCATAAAGCCATTTGTACATTTTACAAGCAATACTGTTCTATATACAACACCAGAACCAAAGCTCATTACATATATACAACACATGAACAAAGCTCATTACATATATACAGCACCAGAACAAGCTCATTACATATATACAACACCAGAACAAGCTCATTACATATATACAACACCAGAACCAAGCTCATTACATATATACAGCACCAAAACAAAGCTCAGTGCATATATACAGCACCAGAACAAAGCTCATTACATATATACAGCACCAGAACAAAGCTCATTACATATATACAGCACCAGAACAAAGCTCAGTGCATTTATACAGCATCAGAATCAAGATCAGTACATATATAAAGTGTCAGAACCAAGCTCAGTACATAAATACAGTGCCAGAACCAAGCTCAGTACATATATACAGCATCAGAACCAAGCTCAGTAAATATATACAGTGCCAGAACCAAGCTCAGTACATAAATACAGTGCCAGAACCAAGCTCAGTACATATATACAGTGCCAGAACAAAGCTTAGTACATAAATACAACACCAGCACAAATACAGCTCAATTAATTGCAACCCCTGCAGTATAGGTTTGCACTAAATTGTATACAGCTCCCAGCTTGGCCCAAACAATGTTAACGATATGCTGGGAGTGGCTGTTTCACACAAAAAAACATACCACCCATCATCTTGCAGCAGATCATACAGTGACTACAGTAGATTAGAGGCAGAATAAACATTTACATTAAGTAACTCACCAGTGACGATCTCAGATTCTAGTTGTTCTTTTTCACTTTTTTTCCCCATCTGGTCCAGACCTCTATGATGACTTCTCCCGGCCACAGCCCATTTCTGCAGTTTGCAACTCCATGTCTCCAGCTTCTTACTGTTCAAACATTTCTGCACCTATAAACAAAGATAAAGTTATCATGGTGCCAGACACTGCACACCTAAATATAATAGCACCATACACTGCACCTCTAATTATAATAGCACCATACACTGTCCCTGATTATAATAGCACCATACACTGCACCTCTAATTATAATAGCACCATACATTGTGTCCCACACACACGCACACACACACACACACACACACCGTGCCCCCTGTAGATAGTGCCCTCCATAGAGCCCCCTGTAGATAGTGCCCTACATAGAACTTCCTGTAGATAGTGCCCCACATACAGCCCCCTGTAGATAGTGTCCCACATATAGCCACCCCTGTAGATAGTGCCCACATATAGCCCCCCTGTAGTGTCCCATATATAGCCACCACTGTAGATATTGCCCCACATATAGCCCCCTCTGAAAATAGTGCCCCACATGTAGCCCCCCTTGTAGATAGTGCCCCATATATAGCTTCCCTGTAGATAGTGCTCCACATATAGCCTACCCCTGCATATAGTGTCCAACATATAGCCCATCCCTGTAGATAGTGCCCTACATATATCTCCCCTTATAAATAGTGCTCCACATACAGCCCACCCCTGTATATAGTGCCAAACATATAGCTCCCCTATAGTGCTCCACATATAGCCCACCCCCGTATATAGTGCCTCACTAACAGCTCCCCATATAGTGCTCCACATATAGCCCACCCCTGCATATGGCCAACCCCTGTATATAGTGCCTCACATATAGCTCCCCATATAGTGCTCCGCATATAGCCCACCCCTGTATATAGCCCCTCTGTAGATAGAGCTGACCTCTGTATATAGCCCCCCTGTAGATAGAGCTGACCTCTGTAGATAAAGCCCCCCACTGTAGATAATATCACTCACATTTTTATTAGAATAAAAAAAAAAACTTGACACACTCCTGCTCCCATGCCGTCCAGTGGCAATGTAGACCTGCTATCTTCTGAGCAGGTCTGCTGGAGTTACATCCTCGCGCTGCTTGCGTTGTTGAAAGGCGCTGATTGACATGGTAAGTCATTCTGCTCTGCCAATCAGTTGCTTTCATAGACGCAAGCATCGCGCCGCTTGTGTCTATGAAAGGCCGTGATTGGCAGGGCACTATGACTTGCCCTGTCAATCAGCGCCTTTCAACAATGCAAGCGGCGCAAAGAAGTAACCACATCGCTTGAGTCGTTGAAAGGCGCTGAATAGCCGGGCACATAACGTACCCATCCATTCATCTCCTACAGTGCAGGAGGGGATGCTGGTGACATTGGCGCCGCCACCCCTCTTAGAGAGGTAGTAGGGCGCTGTAATGGATAGTGAAGTCCTGGCAACCCCCCACTTTCCCCCTTAGTTGCGTCCGGGGCACATGCCCCGCCTGCCCCCCCTAGCTACGCCCCTGCATGTGCCCCCAAAAAGTACCACAAAAAACATGCCCACATATTACTAAATTGACGGAAAATTAAAAAGTGACGATGCAAAAACAAATAATTTCAGTTCAAATGTGTTTTTATTGTGCAAAAGTCGTAAAACATAAAAAACCTATACATATGTGGTATCACCGTAATCGTACTGACCCATAGAATAAAGGTAACATGTTATTTACGCCGCACGGTAAACAGCATAGAACTATTGCGGAATTGCTGGGTTTTTTTTCTATTCCCCTCCAATAAAAGTTAATCAAAAAATTATATGTACCCGAAATGGTGCCATTAAAAATTACAAATGACTTGTTTGCTCCATCGTTAAATAATTAATTAATTATTTAATTATTAAAAAATACAACTAATTCCACATAAAAAAAGTCCTCGGCTATGTCGATGCAAAAATAAAAATGTTATAGCTCTTCAAATGCGACGATGGAAAAACGAAAAAAATAGCTTGGAAATTAAGGCCTAAATAGGCTGGTCACTAAGGAGTTAAAGGCCAAAATAACTGTTTAATGAAAGAATAAAGGACTTGAGATGAGCAAACCTATTAGACACATATCACTTTAGGTCCAAATTTCCCAAAAGCTTAAAATTAGTCAAAATGTGAAAGTTTTGGTGTTCGCAGCGCAAGAATTGTCAAAATGGTGGCCACCGGTGAGCGCTCTCCGCCAATTTGCCAATTATATAAAAAAAAGAGGGGAGAAGAGGATTATTCACCTTCCCTGGTCTCCAGACGTGTCCCTGCCGGAAAGTGAGATGACGTAGCTGTGATCGCTGCAGCCAATCCCAGGCCGCAGTGATCACATGGGACAGCTACGTCATCTCACCTGCCGGTAGCGACGTGTCGCTACTGTAGTACAGCGTATGTGTTGAGTGTGATTGTTCTTATTTTTGTGAAATCGCATGTACCCTGATTGCCTTGTTTGACCCTCTGATGTTTTCAAGGACTGTAACCAACTTAGATTCAGTCCTAGAAGACGTTAAATAGTCTGATAGGCCTATCGGGGGACCTGCGATTCGCAAAACGAATTTGGACCGAAACGAACGGCCGATTTAAAAGTAAATTCGCTCATCACTATTAAGGACTCTGTACTGCAAGGCAGCAATGCTAACCAATCTGCACTGTGATATTGTAAATACTTATTACTAACACTATAACAGGAGATGTCACTTCTGGTCATATTTGTGACATCATCAGATAAAGTACAGGAAGCCATTGTTACCTCACTGCATGATGCCATAATGACTGTGACTCTATAAGAACTGGGGTTTAGGGGGGGGCGACTGCTCAGTCCAGGATATGAAGATAAGCAGACACAAGATACTTCACCATGAGGATCTCACAGAGAATAGCGGAAGCTTCTGATGTTTGTGAAGTCACCAGTCGGAATCCGGAACACTGGAAAAGGAGAACTTCATGCACGAGCCGCATGGCAGGGGAAGAACAACAGGAAAACCGGCGGCTTTGGCTTATATACACGGTGATAGGAGGTTCAGTCATTTACTTTCAGGTTTTGGGACCAAGAAGAAAAACAGTAATGTGGAGGAAAATCTGCCGCCATGATGCCAGCAATCTCCAAACATTGAAGGTATGTACATGATATATATGTTCATTTAATCTGAAAATGTGGGATATTTGAGAATTTGGGGTTTGTTATACATTATGGCCCATATTTACTGAGCAGTTTATGTCAGTTTATTTTGTAAGCTTAACCAAATAAAGTTGCAAACGGTGACATGCAACAAATTTGGTGTAAAATGTATCTTTTCTCGTCACTTGACAAATTTAAAAAGTGACTAAAAGTGGGCGTGGTCTCCAAGGAGACGAAGATGAGAACTGTGAGATTGATCACTCCTCCGTGTCACACATGCCAAGATTCCTTACACGTTATCCCATAGCCTCTCATGGTTGTGTCCTCCTAGACCCTGGACCTTGTTTGGTCTGCATAGAGGCTGAACAGTTCTCAGTGGTCCATGACTATTTTTTGGTGGGATAACAGGGAACGATGGTTTCCCATAGTTCAAGCAGAAGACACCTGCTATATGCTATGTTCACCAGTGAGGCAAATACAAGCTGGGAAGGAGGTAATTGCATGTTACATGTGGCCATTAGGAGGAGAAAAACTCAAAGGGGGAGGAAATAAATTGTGAGTCTAAGAAGATGATTGTGTAAAAAGTGGCTTTCAGACCAAAGGCCTAATCCCTGCCCTCCTGGAGTCGGCCATTTGCTTTACACCACATCAGGGACCTGGTATAATGGAACTGGCCTTCTCCTGTGACATAGGAGGGCAGTGTTTTCTTTCTCTTTCACTAGCAGAGGTGACCATAGCCGAGCTGTGATCTCGGTAGTCCGATCAGTGGAGGAGCGACCTGCATGATACCGGGACGTCGTGGAGAACATCTGGGATTGGACACCTTCTTATAACTTACTATTCCATATAATGTCGTAGCTATCAGTAAGATGTTAGTTAGTTAGTTAGTTGCATTACAAGCTCTGATCCTGGGTTCTCGGACTGATCGCCTTTTCTCGGGGTCAACAAGGAATTTTCCCCTGTGGCACAAATTGGCTAAACGTGCGCAGGGTTTTTGCCTTCTTCTGGATCAATAGCTTTAGTTAGGAATTTTATTTAAATAAATTGTGTTTAAAAATGAAATCTCTGTCTCCTCGTCATTTCTCAATATTATATAGCAGTCAGGTATTAGTATATATTATGGGATGTTATTATGGTTATTTTGCTGCTGATAATCCAATATGGTTGATTCCATGAAGCATTGGATAATATACACATACAGAAGAGAAATACATCATATGATCCATATAAATGCTACTACTATAAAGGAACACTAAGGATCGATGCACACGATGCGTATTACGTGCGTTTTTGCAGAGCGGATATGCGTGCAGCACCTCTGCAGAGTAATACAGTACCAGCATATTCAATGAGATTCCAGGAAATCTCATGTACACGGTACGGTATTTTTCGGGACTGAAATTGACCTGTGGTGTATTGTTTAGAATCCGCAGCATGTCATTTTATCTTGCGTTTCCGCTTGCAAATTCTATTTGTCTAGTGCAGAGGAAAATCCCACCAAAATTTCTCAGCATGAAAAGGCACCGAAAAACGAATCACCTTCAGGTGTGTTTTTTTCCAGAGGTTTTGCTGTGTGTTTCCCACAGTAAAATACACAACATGTACCCTAAAGGTACTAAATACATAAAAATCAAAGCAACCCACTTGCTCCTGTTTTGCCTGAGAAATTCTTTTGTGTGGGTCCTAGATCAGCCATTTTCCCCCATCCCTTACTAAGCCACACCCCTCAGCCGTCTGCCAGCGAAAATGGAAGAGATTGGAAGGAACATGAAGAGGTTGTCGATGTTGCTGAGAACCCCAGCGATCAGATGTAATCTATGAAAGGCTTTATTTCGCTGCAGTGCCACCACAGGGTTAAAGGGTAACTAAACGTTTGAAAAACTTCTGACATGTCATAGTGACATGTCAGAAGTTTTGATTGGTGGGGGTTCGAGCACTGAGACCCCCACCAATCGCTAGAACGAAGGCGCAGAAGCCCTCGTGTGAGCGCTCAGCTGCTTCGTGTCTGTTCGGCTTTTTCCGGAAAGCCGATGTATCGGAGTACGGGCTCATAGACTTTTTATTGAGTCCGTACACTGATACATTTATTTCTGGAAAAAGCCGAACAGACATGAAGCGTCTGAGCGCTCACACAAGCGCTTCAGCTGCTTCGTTCTAGCGATTGGAGGGGGTCTCAGTGCTTGGACCCCCAGCAATCAAAACTTCTGACATGTCACTATGACATGTCAGAAGTTTGTGAAACGTTTAAGTTACCCTTTAAGGCAATGACTTACACACTTCAAAACTATGGGCTTTCGGTATAATGCGAGAACGTGCCGATCCTCCAAATTCTAGTTATTTCATTTTCTCACCATTTTCACAGTCATACAAAATCTGAGCAGCATTTTGATATTTGTCACTATTAAATTTGCTGGCCATTAAAGGACCATACCCTAGTAGATAACTGCTACAATGGCAAATATGTTCCTTATAGAAAATCACTCCCACTTTTGCAGATGTCGTTAGTGCATTGTTGCATTTGTATTTTCTCATAAACCTACCGTTAAATCAGGCGCGATCGAATAAAAATATAAAGCAAGTCCTAAACCTGTAACATCTAATAAAACACTTTTTAATAAATGGGAACGGACTGTTTTAGCAACATGACCAATACTTCTTTATTATTTTAAAGAAAAGCCCTCAATGGCTCAACAGCGGGAATCATCCCACGATAAATAGGAGAGGCAGGAAAGTGAGAGGTGTACACTCCCCTGGCGGTATTGTGCTGGGGGACACGACAATCTGGTAGTCAAAAAGATGTCTATATAGTCCAAGTGCTGGTTCGGGGGACTACTAGCCACTAGTGTTCCAGGCAGAGAATAATCAGTATCGAATGCTGAGATGCACTAGGATATTTTGAGTGCAAGACGGTGAAAAATTACCCTTTACGAATCCTCTGGAGTCATGCAAATGTTAACCTTTTATTAATATCGTAACATGCAACATGTTTCAGAGCCGAACCGGCTCCTTCATCGACATTTGACCTATACTTATGTCATAGACGGGAAGCGGGAGTATGGAGCAGGCTCACGGCTCCATCATCTAAGCTGTTAGAAAGAGAGAGGCGGCCCCCTCTGACAGCCCATCGGGTGCAGATCGTCATCATGGCAGCCTGGGGGCCAAATGAAGGCTTCCAGGTCTGCCATCTTTGTATTAATATTAAGCTCTGCCTGCAACAGCGTTTAATAAAATCCTATGAAAATCACGTTTTACTGCAATACGTTGCTATTATTGCACTATATCATGCAAACGATCCACAAATCATCTCCCACAAAAAAATGGAATAAAAAGTGATCAAAAGATTTATGTACCCTACAATGGTTCCAATAAAAACTATAGCTCACTCCGCAAATATCAAGCCCTCACATTGTTAAATTGATGGAAAAATAAAAAAGTTATGGCTCTCATAACACAGCAACACAAAAAAGCAGTTGGAGGGGATTGCCTCACTATACTGAACTGCTGCTTCAGACCTCAACACTAGCCAGGAGGCTTCACCTGCTTCTGGGATCCAGGTGGCAGGGGTACCACACCAGCCTCCCCCATCCCTGCCTCCAGTGTGCAGCTTTCTAGTCCTGCATCTTAGGTGGTAAGTTTAACTGCCCCGTTTTCCCAACTGGGGGGTACCCGAAGAGGACCCTTGTTAACACGCCTGCTCGGCCTGGCATTCCTTACAGTGGGCAACCCCTGCCCTTTCCTGCCCACAGGAGTATATTTTAATGCCTAGACCTGCTTGAGTGCCGCATCTAGTCTCTACGCAGGCATTCATACGCTACATGGCTGCCTTGCCTTCTAGACACTGGGGTACCCTCCCACCGCTTAGATCATTGCTTCGCTCAGGCTGATCTTACTTCCACGTATTTGTTGAATCTTTGCTAGCAAATGTGATTGGAGCGTGGCCTTCCCATCCCCGGCTCCCTCAGACACATATACAAAGCAAGATGGTGAAAATTGGTCAGGCTAAACATGGAGACCCGCCTACTACTCCCAAACAAAAGAAATCCCAACCGGACATGGATAAATTCCTGAAAAGACGCTCACCCCAAAGATCTACATCTTCCACTAAACGGTCATTGCTGCCTAACGATCATCGTGACACTTCTGATGGTGAAAGTTACATGGAGGAAGAAGTGGCACCTGACCCACCTTCTATGATCTCCATTTCTACTAAAGGCTTGCAAAAGATTATCGAGAAAGCCCTACAACCTGTAATGCGAGAACTTGACGATATTAAGCAGGAAGTCCACCACATTTGAGTTAGAGTTGAGCTACTTGAAGAAACCCAAACTGCTCTTCTTACTCACGGAGATGCGACCTCCTCGGCACTTCAGGCTTGTCAAACTCATCTGAATTCTCTTCACCCCTATGTGGAAGATCAGGATAATAGGGGGAGGCGCAATAATCTGCGGATAAGGGGAATGCCGGAAAACTTCCCTCCACATGAGACCATGTCCATGACTGAGAAAATCCTGGACTTTGTCCTCAGCCCTGACTCACCCCCAGACCTACAGATTGAAAGAGCTCATAGGGCTCTAGTCCCAAACCCAAAGAAGGTGAACCACCAAGGGATATTGTATGCAAGCTACCGTCTTTTCCTGTCAAAGAAGGGGTGCTCCGCAAGACACGCAATATACCTGACCTTATGTTTGAGGGTCATAAACTGACTTTTTTTCAGGATATTTCCCCGACCACCCTATCCAAACGTAGGTCTCTTGGGATCGGCACGGATCGTCTCCGATCTCTAAAAATACCGTAGAAATGGCTCTTCCCTTTTGTACTATCCTATCATTTCCAAGGTCGGTTGTCCATTGTTCATTCAGCGGAAGACCTAGAGAATGCTTGCCCTCCACTAGACCTCGACCATACCGCCATCCCCTTTTGGCAACCTTACACAGATGTAGCCTCTCTTCCCTCTCTGCCTAAGCCTGATGTCTGGCTGAATCCCAGACCCCGTCCGACTAAGAAGAGACCAGCAAATAATCCTCCATGACAGACTTGCGGCCCTGCTTAGGATTGTGTTTTATTTGCATCCATTCTATGTCTGTCTAGAGATATGTTTGTGTACGGGTTTAATGTCTTAACTTTTTCTCTTTAGGTGGTTTAAAATCTGTGCTTTAAAAATGTTTAGCTACAGTCTGCCTTGAATTTTTGTTGTTTGGGTGCCGGGATGAGGGGTGCATATTCTTATTCACTCGTTCACTCTTCTCTCCGCCGCCACGCTTCTCTGTCAGTTAGTGCTTAACTGACTAATACCGCACTGTGGATCAGTGCAAATATCTTTACTACAGCATTTGAAAACAATTTACTTATTGTTCTCTTTTCTGTGTTTCTCATCTTTTCTTTCTTTCTCTCTTCATACTGGTGCATTTATGTCGCGTATTCAGGTTACGACATTGAATGTCAAGGGCTTCAACTCCCTTACTGAACGCTCCCAGGTCAAACACTCCCTTAAAAAATTGGATTAGTCTGTGCTGCTGCTACAGGAAACCAAATATTGGGAAAGATCGCCTATCACACAAATGTATATTGTATAAGGGAGACCACATTGGTGTACACCACCTTGATGAGCAGAATTGAATCAGGAATAGGGGAGGGGGAAAAGAATGTGGTCTGTGGGTTAATTAATATTTAACTTTTATTAATATTCATTAAGATAGAAAATTAGTTAAAAGTCCATTGGTGCAACCTGGTATGTGTGAGTGACCCCCAAGCTCACATACCTATTGGCCATATGTTGTATAATAGAATATTGTATTGAAATAAAGAATAATTATGCTGTCAGTATTGCTCTAGTGAGAAACACATAGGTTTCTATACTGTCTAGATGCCAAATTACATGGCAAGTGACATTAAATTAAGCCAGTGGGCTGTATTGTGTAGCAGTAAATCGATCTCAAAACAGCAAAATTGAACTTTGCCGTGCAGTGAGTATTAATGTCAGATTATGACAGTGCAATGAGTGAGCGCAAATTTTGCCAATTGCACTGCCATGCGATGTTGTTGCGGCACAGTGTGAACAGTTAGTTTACACCTGCACCCTCACGCTGGTGTCCCTGCGATCCAGAGCAGCAGCATGGGGAGCAGCCGCAATATATGCTATAGCCGCGCTCAGCTGTCAGCTGGGAAGCGGTGTAAGGGAGCCGTCCCACAGTTGGACTCTGTTGTGAGAGCAGCCGTGATGTATTGAAGTAGCCGCGCTCAGCTGTCAGCCGAGAAGCGGTGACAGCTGAGCGCAGCTACTTCAATACATCATGCATATTAATAAAAGTTAAATATTAATTAACCCACAAACCACATTCTTTTCCCCCTCCCCTATTCCTGATTCATTTCTGCTACATGAAACCCACTTGAAAGGTAAAATTCCAAACCTTCCTAAATCACCTTACACTACATAGTTCCATTCATGCAATGATAGTGGCAAACGTAACTGTGTCAGTATAGCTCTACGGTCTGACATTCCCTTTGAATTTGTCTCCCAGATTGCTGATGGCGCAGGCCGCTTTCGTTTCATAAAAGGTAAAGTGGCGAACACCCTGACTACCATTGGGAATATTTAAGCCTGAACTCGGGCCAGATTCCTTGGCTATCTGCAACTTTAGACAAGTTTTCTCAGTTCTCTGAGGGCCTAACGCTTCTGGGAGGGGACTTCAACATTGTGCTTGAGCCCCTTCTGGACTCCTCCACGGGAACTTCTGCTCACAGCTACTCCGCTCTGAGGAAAATCCGTAGACTCCTCACATCTTTAAGATTGATGGATGTGTGGAGATTCTTCCACCCAACGGATAGGGACTATACCTTCTACTCCCACCCCCATCATTCTTACCAAAGACTAGATTACCTGCTCATCATGGATAGCCAACTCCCTTTAATAGATTCCCCCTCTATAGGCAACATTCTCCTGTCTGACCATGCCCCAATGTCCATGTTTCTTAACATACACAGCCTTTTGCCTAGGCAATATAACTGGAGTCTTAATGAAACTTTCCTCTACTCGTCGCGCAATAAGCAACGAGTTGAGGCGGCGCTGAAGTCCTACTTTGTTGAGAATGATACGCAGGATGTCTCCGCTAGCACGATCTGAGAAGCCCATAAGCCAATGATCAGAGGAGTACTCATAATCATGGGTATGTTTATGAAGAGAGAGAGGAACCGGGAGATTGATGACCTTCTTTCCCGAATATCTGACCTTGAAAACCAGCATAAACGGTCCGCGGCTCAAGGGGTTCTCTCCTCGCTTATACTTTCCAGAGAAAGACTCAAACAATGTTTGAATTTGCGCACGGAAAAGGCATATACCTCTGCTACTCACAAACACCACATGCACGGTGATAAGGGGAGCAAAGTCATGGCTTATCTAGCTAAAAAGAGAAGACAGCAGAACTATATCCCCAAATTCAGGTTTCCTACTGGAGCTGTACTTGAGGACACCAATGACATTGCGGCTGAGTTTTGCTCCTATCAAACACTGTATGACCTACGTCCTGGAGAGACGCCCAAGGAGCTTGCGGACAGAACTGAGCTGATTGAATCTTTCCTTGAATCCCTCTCTCTTCGTACCTTAACTGCTACACAAAAAACCCAACTAGAATCCCCTTTTACACTTAAAGAAATCCGTGATGCGCTCTCCAGTATGCCCTCTAGTAAGTCCCCAGGTCCTGACGGTTTTCCGGCCTCATACTATAAACAGTTTGGAGACGTCCTGCTGCCATTCTTCCTCAGAGTATGTAACTCTCTTAACGCTTCTCAACATTTCTCTCCTTCAGCGCTTGAAGCACATATTTCGGTATTACCCTTCGCTATGCGGTAATTATCACCCTATATCACTTTTGAATGTGGATGTTAAATTATATGCCAAAATCATAGCTAACAGGATGCAATCCTTACTCTCATTCCTAATTGACCCAGTGCAGACGGGTTTTGTTAAGGGGAGAGAAGGTAAACACAACACTACGCGAGTTCTCCATCTGATCCAGTACACCAGGTCAAGAAATATCCCTTTGCTTCAGTTGTCTACTGATGCAAAGAAAGCTTTCGACTGGGTGGACTGGACCTTTATGGTCAAGGCGCTTTCCCGTTTCGGCTTTCAACAACTCTTCGATCACAAAATCCTGTCTCTGTACACTTCCCCACATGCTAAGGATTGAGTAAATGGCCACCTATCGAGGCCTTTCCAGATCATGAATGGAACAAGACAGGGTTGTCCACTCTCTCCCCTCCTTTTTGTCCTCACAATTGAGACTTTGATCCAGAGTCTGCGTCAGGAGCCACTTCTGTCGGGGGTCGCCATTGGTGACAGAGTGCATTGCACAGCGGCATTTGCCGATGACTTGCTTATTTTCATCACCAACCCCTCCACAGCGCTACCCCGACTTCAAGAGATGTTTACCCATTTTGGTGACTTATCCAATTTCAAAATTAATTCTAGCAAATCCAAGGGACTATGTGTCTCCTGCACTCTGGCTCTATTAAAGTCTCTGAAACTCAGCTCCCCCTTCCTACTGCGTTCAGATAGTATAAAATACCTAGGAATTAATTTAACTCCCTCACTTGAACACTGGTATCAATACAATTACACACCTTTACTCTCCGAGATTAAAGCCACTATCCTGTCTTGGCATATCCCATATATTTCATGGATTGGTAGAACCAACTTACTTAAAATGATTATTCTCCCCAAACTCCTTTATCTATTCCAAACTCTCCCGATTCCCCTCCCTAGAGCCTTTTTTGCTACCATTAGACAACAGTTTTCTAAATACATTTGGAATTGTAATGATGGGGGTAAGGAAACAGACAAGTGAGCCCTAATCTACCCGTCACTCAGTCCCTGCCTACTTGCAACGACCCGCCCTAGGCGACGGGGTACAACTGGGCGACGGTCCCTACGCTCAATAAGTGCACGACAGACAAACAGACAAGGGGGTACACAGAAGCAGGGAAAAGGGGCAGTTGCCCACAGCAACACCGTGAGCAACAAGAGTGGTGAACAAGCTGAGTCAAACCAGGAGTGTACGAGTTACCAAACGCAGAGCAGGAGAGTAGTGAACAAGCCGAGTTAAACCAGGAGTGTACGAGGTACCAAACGCAGAGCAGGAGAGTAGTCAGTAAGCCAGGGTCAATATGAAGCAGGGTCAAATAGTACAAGAAGCTGCAGCAGGGCAAGGAAACCAAACGAGAAGAATCACAAGCAAGGAGGAACAGGAAAGGCAGGTATAAATAGACAGAGGGCGGGAGCTAGCTCCGTCTGGCCAGGCTGTGATAGGCTCTCCCACTCCTAAGCCTGCCACCCTAAGTGGTGGAAGATGGAGTCAGTCTCACAGACATAGAAGCAGGTGCAGACTGATTACCTATGGGCGTAGATACAGGAGCTGTGCCTGGCAGATCCTTAACAGGAATAATATTAAACCCAGAATAGCATTTCACACTCTTATTCGTCCTAAATGCTCAGTGGGGATAGGGCTTCCGGATATTGAATCCGACTACCACTCCGTACAAGTAGCCAGGATAACTGAGTGGTTTGATAATGCCTCAATTAGACTTGGGGTTCTCGTGGAGGAGGCCACCATAGGCATGTCCCTTACCTCCCTTCTGTGGCTTAACAAACCCAATGCAGCCCTTTTTAAGTCACACAACTCTCTTACCTCTGCTTCATATCAAACATGGATGAAAGGTGGGGGGATGAAATCTCTGCACAAAATTTCGTCTTCCCTGATGACGGTTGATGACCTTGTGCAGTCGCAGACTGAGAGGTTTCGAGACTGTTCTTCCCTGCCTGGAAAGGCATCCTGCAGCACGTACGATTCCATATTGACTAACGGGGCTGTTCCTACCCTCACTGAATTGCAGGCACAACCTGGTTTCTCGTCTATCAATTTTCTCACTTACACTCACCTCAAAAGGTGTTACCTGGGAGCGTTTAGGCAGGGACCAATAGACCGCCCGCTATCCTGGTTGGAAGCAACCCTCCTCCTTCGGCAACCACCTTGAAGCTTATTACACTATATTATAATAATCTCATTAAGATGAATTTACCCATACAGCCCTCTTTTCTTAAAGCTTGGGAGTTGGAACTTAAGACTACTTTTTCTGACGAGGACACCAGGGCAGTTTTTCGAAACTCCCTTGGTACCTCAAGAATCCTCATACAAACTGAACTCTAGGTGGTACAAGACTCCCTGGGTATTGCATAAAATGTGTAACGAAATTTCCCCAGATTGTTGGAGGTGTCATAAAGACCCGGGAACATATTTACATTTGTGGTGGGAGTGTGAGAAAATCTCCCCCTTTTGGGCCGAGATACAAACTGTCCTCAATACTATAACTCATTCCTCTATTGTCATTTCCCCTCGTGTAGTGTTCCTAAACCTGTGGCCAACATTCCCTGTGGGGGCCCCCAGGGAGCTATGGTTACATCTCTTCGCGGCGGCCAAATCTCTATTACCGTTGTATTGGAAGACCGAGGTTGTGCCACGAATAAGTCATTGGCTTAGGAAGGGAGCCCAGCTGGCGAGAATGGAGGAGCTCTCGCATCTTGAGTATCACTCTCATGCCAATTACCGAAAGATCTGGGCACCCTGGTTTGAATTCTGCAAAAATGACTCCTTTCAACACCTCTGGGGTGCAGACTCCCCCTGCATTGGATAAGGACGATTGTTATTCTAGTTTGGGACTACTTTCTAAACTTTCCCACTAGGCCTGATGTCCTTGGAGACCTCTCTCCTTGCACGTTTCTTTTCCCTCCTTTTCTATCTCCTCCTTCTTTACCCCCTTCCCCATGACGTTGGTGCAAGTGGTGTGAACATACGCCAGGAAGCTCATACTTCCTTATTGTTCTGTTTCTATAATATGTTCGGTTTAATATTGAGATAACGCATTGTACATACGTGTCTTATTGTGAATTCTAACAATTACTCGTATATTGTATGTACAGTGGCGCTTATGCATATTGTAATTCGCATTTTGCCTCTCTGTAAAACCTCAATAAAATGTTATTTTCCAAAAAAAAACAAAAAAAAAACTATACATATGTGGTATTACCGTAATTGTACCAAACCATAGAATAAAGGTAATTATTATTTACGCCGCATGGTAAACAGCATAGAACAATGGCGGAATTGCTGGGGTTTTTTCGATTCCCCTCCAGTAAAAGTTAATCAAAAAATGATATGTACCCGAAATGATGCCATTAAAAAATACAACTAATGGCGCAAAAAAAAGTCCTCGGCTATGTCGATGCAAAAATAAAAAAGTTATACCTCTTTAAATGCGACGGTGGAAAAACTAAAAAAATTGCTTGGAAATTAAGGCCTAAAATAGGCTGGTCACTAAGAGTTAAAGCCCAAAATAACTGTTTCCTGAAAGGATAAAGGACTTGAGATGAGCAAACCTATTAGACACATATCAAATTAGGTCCAAATTTCCCAAAATGTAAAATTCGTCAAAATGTGAAAGTTTTGGTGTTCGCAGTGCAAGAATTGTCAAAATGGTGGCCACCGGTGAGCGCTCTACGCCAATTTGCCAATTATATAAAAAAAAGAGGGGTGAAGAGGATTAAAAAAAACAAAAAAACTAAACATACTCACCACCTTCCCTGGTCTCCTGACGTGTCCCTGCCGGAAATTGAGATGACGTAGCTGTGATCGCTGCAGCCAATCCCAGGCCACAGTGATCACATGGGACAGCTACGTCATCTCACCTGCCGGTAGCGACGTGTCGCTACTGTAGTACAGCGTATGTGTTGAGTGTGTTTGTTTTTATTTTTGTGAAATCGCATGTACCCTGATTGCCTTGTTTGACCCTCTGATGTCTTCAAGGACTGTAACCAACTTAGATTCAGTCCTAGAAGACGTTAAATAGTCTGATAGGCCTATCGGGGGACTTGCGATTCGCAAAACGAATTTGGACTGAAACGAACGTCCGATTTAAAAGAAAATTTGCTCATCACTATTAAGGACTCTGCACTGCAAGCCAGCAATGCTAACCAATCTGCACTGTGACATTGTTAATACTTATTATTAGCACTATAGCAGGAGATGTCACTTCTGGTCATATTTGTGACATCATCAGATAAAGTACAGGAGGCCATTGTTACCTCACTGCATGATGTCATAATGACTGTGACTCTATAAGAACTGGGGTGTAGGGGGGCGACTGCTTAGTCCAGGATATGAAGATAAGCAGACACAAGATACTTCACCATGAGGATCTCACAGAGAATAGTGGAAGCTTCTGATGTTTGTGAAGTCACCATTAGGAATGCGGAACACTGGAAGATGAGAACTTCATGCACGAGCCGCATGGCAGGGGAAGAACAACAGGAAAACCGGGGGCTTTGGCTTATATACACGGTGATAGGAGGTTCAGTCATTAACTTTCAGGTTTTGGGACCAAGAAGAAAAACAGTAATGTGGAGGAAAATCTGCCGCCATGATGCCAGCAATCTCTAAACATTGAAGGTATGTACATAATATATATGTTCATTTAATCTGAAAATGTGGGATATTTGAGAATTTGGGGGTTTGTTATACATTATGGCCCATATTTACTGGGTAGTTTATGTCAGTTTATTTTGTAAGCTTAACCAAATAAAGTTGCAAACGGTGACATGCAACAAATTGCGCGTGGTCTCCAAGGAGACGTAGATTAAGTCCCATTTATTAAAGTAAACTATGTTAAAATGGCACAAATTTTCCCCCTATTATTTTATTGCAGGGAGGAGATCTGGACGAGCGGCTGAAGATGAAGATGAGAACAGTGAGATTGATCAAAATCGTATGTAACGTGACAATTCTATTTATAATTCTATATTTGGTGCCTTCCGATGTCATAATACACTGATTATACAGGTCAAGGCAAATACATGGAAGTAGAGATGAGCGAATCGGGACATCCGACCCGGTTTCGGTCCGAACATCGCGTTTTGACCGAACCCGGGCGGGCAGAAAAAACATTACAAAAATATTATACTAATCGGCAGCCACTTGTCTCTATCAATCACTGATAGAGAAAAGAGGCTGCTGATTAAAAATAAAATAAAAAGCATTTCATACGTACCCGGTCGTTGTCTTGGTGACGAGTCCCTCTTCTTCCTCCAGTCCGACCTTATTTCCTGCCGCGGCAGCCTGTGATTGGCTGCAGCGGCCGCGGCAGCCTGTGATAGGCTGCAGCGGCCGCACAAGCCTGTGATGGCTGCAGCGGTTGCGGCAGCCTGTGATTGGCTGTAGCGGCCGTGGCACCCTGTGATTGGCGGGAGTACGAATGGCTTTGGTGCTGTGCACCTATTTCTCTCCTTCTCAGCGTTTAAATCAGGGGTCTCCAGCACGCGGCCCGCGGGCCGCATGCGGCCCCTGGGGCTGTCATTGGCGGCCCGCGGGACACAGAGCCGCTAGTATCGGCTCTGCTCCGAGACTCTGGAATTCCCTGACATTGTTGTCCACATACGAACAGCGATATTTGGGGCTTCCCCAGAGCCGGAGTCCCGGGCAGAGCGCTAGTACAGGCTCTGCTCCGGGACTCGGTGGAATTCCCTGACATAGCTGCCCATATATGGACAGTGTGTCAGGGTCTTCCCCAGAGCGGAGTCCCGGGCAGAGCGCTAGTATCAGCTCTGCTCCGGGACGCTGCGGAATTCCCTGACATCGCTGTTCACATATGAACAGCGATGTCTCGGGCTTCCCCAGAGCCGGAGTCCCGGGCAGAGCGCTAGTAGGCTCTTCCTGGGACTCCAGCTGGGCTCCTGACATGCCTGGGACTCCTGCTCTGGGGAAGCCCCTGACATCATTGTCGATGTATGGACAGCGATGTCAGAGGCTTTCCCAGAGTCCCGGAGCAGAGCCAATAATAGCGCTCTGCCCGGGACTCCGCTCTGGGGAAGACCCTGACACACTGTCCATATATGGGCAGCGATGTCAGGGAATTCCGCAGAGTCCCGGAGCAGAGCCTGTACTAGCGCTCTGTCCGGGACTCCGGCTCTGGGGAAGCCCCAGACATCGCTGTTCATATGTGGACAGCGATGTCAGGGAATTCCGCAGCGTCCCGGAGCAGAGCCGATACTAGCGCTCTTCCCGGGACTCCGCTCTGGGGAAGATCCTGACACACTGTCCATATATGGGCAGCTATGTCAGTGAATTCCATCGAGTCCCAGAGCAGAGCCTGTACTAGCGCTCTGCCCGGGACCCTGGCTCTGGGGAAGCCCCAGACATCGCTGTTCGTATGTGGATAACGATGTCAGGGAATTCCAGAGTCTCGGAGCAGAGCCGATACTAGCGGCTCTGTGTCCCGCGTGTAAGGGTGCACTCGTACTTACCTCTCCCTGGGGGGCCAACGCAGGAATACGGGCTTGTCGGGCGGCTCAGAAGTCGGCTCCGGACGAAGGAGCGTCTTGGGCGTCATGGCAACGGCCGCACTGCCGACAGCCATGACGCATGCGCCCAACGGCAAACAGAGCGAAGTCTCGCGCTGCGGGACTTGGAAGAGGAGAGGAAAGGAGGGACACGGCCGGATGACAGGGAGCGCGGCAAGGGAGGGGGCGGAGCAAGCGAGTAGCGCGAAAAAGGAGTAGGACGGAGAGGTGACGAGAGACAAGAGGAGAGGGTTAAGAGAGCAGGTGTCCGGACTGGAGAGAGAGACCACCGAACAGGTGTCCGGACAGGGAAAGTGAGCTGCAAGGAAGGTCGCAGGGAGAGAGGAGGCAGGAGCCTGACAGCACGTGGACTCCCCACTGCAGCCTTGGAGACAGAGGGCAAAAGAACAGCACGGGTGTTGCTGATACAACCCTTCAGAAGGACAGAGGACCGGCCGGAGCACAAGGAGTGTGCCAACAGCCACAAGTACCATGCCCAGACCTTAAGACCCCTGAGCAAGATCTAGAGTCCCGTCTTAAAGAAAGTGCCCTTGCCCTAGTCAGTGACTGTTTCCTGGAGTGACGTCCCACGCTAACTACTGCCACCGTACGCCCAGAAGACTAGTCCCAAAATGGACAAAAAACTCATCCTGAGCTAGGCCCAAAGGCAGGGCGGACTTGCTAGCTTATTAACCGCGCCAGTGTCCCTGCGTGTCCTCCAGAGTAAAGCACTGCATGTAACCCTTGCATGAAACTGTTGTTGATAAACCACCGCATGTAACCCTTGCATGGAACTGTTGTTGACAAAGTACCGCCTGTAATACTTGCATGGAATTGTTGTTGATGAATCTTGCTGGAACAGGAGCAGGCAGAAGGAACGGCCGGGTTCACGGAACTTTATCGGACTATTAGCTGAGCCGAGAGTGTGACTCTTACCCTAGGGTAGGCTGCCAGTAGCGGGTAGCTCCCGCCGTGACTGACCGCGGCGTGTCCCTAGCCAAGCCGGCAACGTGGGGTCAGGCACAACCTCTCTCCGGGGGACTTCCAGCGGGATCGAAGTCCTCAACCTCAGGATTCCTGTCTGCTCCATAGAAGAAGATTTACTGTTATCTGCTCGCTGAAGTAAAGAAGTATAAAAGAAGAAGGTGTGTCTCTGTCATTTCGTAGCGACAGCGGTAGTTCCTCCTACATAAATTGGCGTAGTCGGCAGGATCCGAAACCTCGCCGCGATGGAACCGTCCAGCAGCGGGACATTACCGCCGACCCCAACTGTCATGATACCCATGGGGGCCACCCTAATGAACATTCCCAAGTTTGACGGGAAGAGTGTATCGATCGCGGACTGGACGGAACGAGTTCGTACTGCGGCCCGGTTATTCCAGGTACCGGTGACCCACCAAGCCGACCTGGCCTTCAACTCACTTGAAGGGGACGCGAGACAAGCAGTCTTGGTTTTACCGCTAGAACACAGTGACACGCTAGAAGCAATCATCAGCCGATTGGAATCCCTCTATGGAGATGTCACTTCAGCCGCCGACCTCCGGAAGAAATTTTATACCAGGGTACAGAGGAATGGGGAATCACTCCAGCAATTCGCTGTAGGATTACAAGGAATGTGGAGTTGACTAGTACGGAAAGATCCCGCGGGGTGCGCAGCCTAAACAGAGCCGGACCGAATAGTGCGAGACCAGTTTGTATCCGGGCTAGACAGCCGGACCCTGAGGCGCGCCGCGAGAGACCTCGTCCGGGTAACCCCCGCTGCCACGATGAGTGAGGTGTATACGAGAAGCGCTCGAAGTTCATCGAGAGGAGTTGGGAGAAGCGCGTATGGCCCTGCAAAAAGTGGGTGCACCCGAGCCATCTGAAAGGGAGACCGGACGGCCAGAAGCGGTGTTCACAGAATTCGCCCGGGATGTCAAGGAGGCTATTCGGGAATTGAAGACCGATGTCGCTCAATTAAGACTAATGGCCGATCGACCGGAACATCTTTCTCGTCCACCCCGATCGACACAAGGAGGGCCTTGACGCTGTTGGCAGTGTGATCAGCCGGGTCATTTCGCCAGAGATTGCAGGATGAGACACTACCCAACACGGGAACAGCCACCTTTAAACTAAGGTACCCCGCCGCTGAGGGCCAAGCTGCGGGCATTCCATCGACGGGCCCAAAAGAAAGGGTGGAACTTTTGACAGGAAAATGCCCCATAGTTACAGCCATGATCGGGGGGGGGGGTTAACGTTCCTTGCCTTATCGACACTGGGTCGGAGGTAACCACCATGGCTTATCAGTTGTTCCATGAACAGTTCCAAGGTCGACAGACTCTAGAAGCCCCTTGGATTGAACTTACGGCGGCTAATAGCCTGCCAATTCCCATTGCCGGTGTTACGTGGTTAGAATTAGAAGTATTTAATCGTAATTTTCCCCGTGCTGGTATTGTGGTAGTACATAATTGTGCAAGGCCGGGTATACCTGTTATAATTGGCATGAATGTGTTGCAGGAAATACATGGTATGATGTTCAACGAGACGAGCGGTGCCCGGTGGGAGGAGCTGGCAACCGATCGGACCGCCCGGCAAGCTTTATTTCAGGTGCATCAAATCTGCCAACGACAGGCTGACTTGAAGACGCTACAGGGCCGAGTGGGGTCGGTGAGGGCCCCAGGTTAGGCGGTGCTGCAAGTACCACCTCTACAGGAAGTCGCCATTCCCCTCTCAGTAGGGACTCATCATCGCTTAAAGGATGCCATGGTCATGGTGGAACCCATGCGAAGTCTCAAGAGTACGCCACCCTGGGTGGTAGGAAGAACGGTCTGTCGGATAACCAAAGGAATGGCGACCGTCAGAGTGCTGAATCCGACCCAAGGGGTGATTGAGATACCGGCCGGCACAGTGCTAGCTAATGTTGAGATAGTGAGGCCCGAGGACGTGACGGACTCGGCCATGGCCGAAACGTTAAAAGAGACATCGTCGAGAGATGAAGGGAGTGAGGCCGACGTGAACGAGCAGACTGATCAACTGTGGCGCCAACTCGAACTGGACGTACTAGCCCCGGATACCAAGTCAGAGGAGCAACTGAGGACGCTTCTGCAATGCTTCGGCTGGGTTTTCGCTCAGCATGAAGAGGACTTTGGGTGAACCACTACCATCGAACATGGGATTCACACGGGGGCGGCGCCGCCCATCAGAGAGCCATATCGCAATATACCCCCCGCGCTGTATCGAGAGGTAAAAGAGCTCCTCCATAAGATGTTAGACGGACAGGTGATTCAAGAGAGTCAGAGCCCATGGGCAGCCCCGATTGTGCTGGTAAGGAAGAAGGATGGGTCGCTCCGGTTTTGTGTGGATTACCGCAAGTTAAACGCCTGTACTCATAGGGATGCCTACCCACTGCCCCGAGTGGAAGAATCATCAACCGCCATGCAGGAGGCTCGGTACTACACGACGCTCGATTTATCAAGTGGGTACTGGCAGGTACCCATGAAGGAAGCGGATAAGGAGAAGACGGCGTTCATCACTCCCTCAGGCTTGTTCGAATTCAACCGGATGCCGTTCGGGCTAACAAATGCGCCCAGTACTTTCCAACGGCTAATGGAGCATCGTCTGGGAGATCTAAATTATGAGTCAGTCTTGATCTATTTGGACGATATTGTCATTTTTTCAAAGACCTTCCCAGAACACCTGCGGCATCTACAGGTCGTGTTGGAACGATTGGGAAGGTATGGACTCAAACTAAAACCCAGCAAATGCCGACTGGGCCGCCAGCAGATCAAATACTTAGGCCATGTCGTGAATGCAACAGGAATTGCACCTGACCCAGATAAGATTAAAGCCATACAGGAGTGGGCCATTCCGCAGAACACCACGGAAGTACGAGCCTATCTCGGGTTGGTCGGTTACTATCGGAGGTACATCCGAGACTTCTCCAAAATTGCAAGTCCTCTGAATCAGCTCCTCTGTGGACAACCCACCCAAAAGAAGGGGAGCCGAAGCCCCAGTGTAGTGGAACAATGGCAGGAGCCACAACAAGCGGCATTCGAAGCATTGAAGGCACGACTGGTGACCGCACCCATCCTCGCTTTTGCAGACTTCGCCCAACCATTCCGGCTGTACACTGACGCCAGCCTGAAGGGACTAGGAGCGGTCCTGGCCCAGCAGCAAGAGGACGTGGAACGCGTCATTGCCTATGGTAGTCGTAGTCTGCGACCGTCAGAACGCAATCCAACCAATTACAGCTCGTTCAGGCTCGAGTTATTGGCCATCGTGTGGGCTGTTACCGAACGGTTTGCCGAATATCTGGTCGGTAGTCAAGTGGAAATTTACACGGATAACAATCCCCTGGCGTATCTTGGAACGGCAAAACTGGGAGCGATGGAACAACGATGGATAGCCCGACTGGCTCGATTCAACTATACCATTCGTTACAAGCCCGGTAAGAACCATACCAACGCAGATGCACTCTCCCGACAGCCGTGTGAGACACCGGTCGGAGAGGTGGACGAGGAACAAGAAGAAATAGAGATACCCCCATTACGTGTGGTTCATCCCCCACTGCAGCAGCAGCAGCGGGTAGTGACAGCAATACAAGGGATTGAGGATCTTACTGAGATGTATGATAGGGCCGAGTGGAAGAAGCGGCAGCAGCAAGACCAGGACATCCAAACCATCGACAAGTGGGTGCGTTGGCAGGGAAGGCCCACGGCAGCGGAGCGAAGCAGGTTGTCAGCACCAGCTAAAGCATTGGTTCGGCAGTTAGAGCGACTGGAACACCATGATGGAGCATTGTACAGAAGAGTGTGGGCCCCACGGGAATCTCGCGACATATGGCAGTTGGTATTGCCCATCGCCGACGTCAAACCCGTGTGCAAGTGGATGCACGAGAACCGAGGTCATTTCACGGTGGAAAAGACTGTACAGATAATCCGGAATCACTTCTATGCTCCAATCTTGGAAAGAATAATGGAAGATGTCTACAAGGAATGCACAGAGTGTGTCCTGCACAAAGCGACGGAACAGCCGGAGAGGCCCATGACCATCGTGATGGGTGAGCCCCTAGAACTGCTGACGATAGACTTTTTAACAGTCCAAGAAGTTACCTCAGGGCACCGATATGCGTTAGTATGCTTGGACCATTTTTCAAAATTTGCCGTGGTGATTCCTACGGGGGACCAGACTGCGACGACTACCGCGGCTGCACTGTGGAAGCATGTCATCCTTCCGTATGGGTGCTCCAGAAGCATCTTGTCGGATCAAGGACCGAATTTTGAGTCTGATCTCTTCCAGGAGCTGTGTATCTTACATGGAATTCGGAAATCCAGAACGACCCCATATCACCCCCAAGGGAATGGGGCTTGCGAACGATTCAATCGCACCTTACTCGGCCTACTAAAGACCATCGGGCATGAACGACAGGAACAGTGGCCTGAATATGTGGACGACCTGGTATGGGTCTATAACAACACTGTGCATCGAACTACCGGGTATACACCATATCAATTAATGTTCGGCCGTCCAAGCCGAGTTCCTTTGGATCTTCTGTTAGAGACGCCGGAGGTGGAAGTCAATCGATCACCGTCACAATGGGTACAGGAACATCAATGACGGTTGAGGGCCGCGAAGGGCGAAATGGAGAGAGCTCGGCCCACAGAGAGCTTGCCCCTCGTGAAAGAACGCCAGCGAGCATTTCATACAGGGGATCGGGTGCTGTTGCGGAATCGCAGGGCGGCACGTGGCCATAAGCTGGAACCCCGATGGGAGAGGAAACCATATTTGGTGGTAAAACACGTTGACCCCGGGCTTCCTGTGTATGAAGTGAAACCAGAGGGTGACCAGGGACCGAGCAGAAGGCTGCATCGCAACCTGTTGCGCCCATGTACCTTTCTGACACCAGAATCTGTCACGTCATCAAGGCAAGAAGAACCGCAGAGTGCTCCGCCGACAAATATTGACGGAGATTGGAGGTTGGTGATTCCATCAGACGACCCTAGCGTACCCTGGGCATCATGACCGACAGGGACAGAGAACCCAACGGAGTGTGTGGAAACACCTGCAACGGAAGTGAATCGTGGACTGCGTTACCCCCAGAGGTGTACTCGCAACCGACAACCGGCCTATTTGCAAGACTATTAGGTTTAGTGCAGAGGACTGAACTTGATAACCAAGGGGGAAGTGTAAGGGTGCACTCGTACTTACCTCTCCCTGGGGGGCCAACGCAGGAATACGGGCTTGTCGGGTGGCTCAGAAGTCGGCTCCGGACGAAGGAGCGTCTTGGGCGTCATGGCAACGGCCGCACTGCTGACAGCCATGACGCATGCGCCCAGCGGCAAACAGGGCGAAGTCTCGCGCTGCGGGACTTGGAGGAGGAGAGAAGAAGAGGGACACGGCCGGGTGACAGGGAGCGCGGCAAGCGAGGGGGACGGAGCAAGCGAGTGGCGCGAAAAAGGAGTAGGACGGAGAGGTGACGAGAGACAACAGGAGAGGTTTAAGAGAGCAGGTGTCCGGACCGGAGAGAGAGACCGCCGAACAGGGGTCCGGACAGGGAAAGTGAGCTGCAAGGAAGGTCGCCGGGAGAGAGGAGGCAGGAGCCTGACAGAACGTGGACTCCCCACTGCAGCCTTGGAGACAGAGGACAAAAGAACAGCATGGGTGTTGCTGCTACAACCCTTCAGAAGGACAGAGGACCGGCCGGAGCACAAGGAGTGTGCCAACAGCCACAGGTACCGTGCCCAGACCTTAAGACCCCTGACCAAGAGCTAGAGTCCTGTCTTAAAGAAAGTGCCCTTGCCCTAGTCAGTGACTGTTTCCTGGAGTGACGTCCCTCGCTAACTACCGCCACTGTACGCCCAGAAGACTAGTCCCAATAGGAACAAACAACTCATCCTGAGCTGGGCCCAAAGGCAGGGCGGACTTGCTAGATTATTAACCGCGCCAGTGTCCCTGCGTGTCCTCCAGAGTAAAGCACTGCATGTAACCCTTGCATGGAACTGTTGTTGATAAAGCACCGCATGTAACTCTTGCATGGCATTGTTGTTGATGAATCTTGCTGGAACAGGAGCAGGCAGAAGGAACGGCCAAGTTGACAGAACTTTATCGGACTATTAGCTGGACTTCGTGTAAACCTTAGCGTTAGCCCGCCAGAAGGTGTGTCTCTGTTATTTCGTAGCGACAGCGGTAGTTCCTCCTACACGCAGGCCGCAGATGACAGCCCCAGGGGCCGCATGCGGCCCGCGTACTTGAGACCCCTGGTGTATATGTACATGTTTCAATACTGCGTTAGCCACAAGGTCATGAATATCTCATGACCCACCTTTAAACATGAACCTAACTTCTGTATGTTTCCTGAAGAGAGACATTTTATTTTTTTTCGGCCTGTGATTGGCTGCAGCGGCAGCCTGTGATTGGCTGCAGCAGCCGCGGCATGCTTTTTATTGATTGGCTGCAGCGGCCGTGGCAGCCTGTGATTGGCTGCAGAGGCCACGGCAGCCTGTGATTGGCTGCAGAGGCGGTCACGTGACGTGCGTGACCACCACTACAGCCTGTAATTGGCTGCAGCGGTGACATGGATGAAACGTCATTGCTGGAGGCCGGACAGGAGGAATGTAAGTATGAACGTATTTTTTTTTATCACATTAAAATTTTATTTTCCGCGCGCCGAGCATGGTACTGTCAAGGTTGCTGAAAGAGTTAGTGCAGCCCATTAACTCTTTCAGCACCCTGGACAGTACCATGCTCGGCGCACGGAAATTTCAGGTTCGGTCAGAACTAGTTCGGTCCGAATCGAACTTTTTCGTGAAATCCGGCGAACCAGCCGAACCGAACTTTTCATAAGTTCGCTCATCTCTACATGGAATGTATTATGACTTTAGCAAGACCCATGTTTGATGTCCTCCTATAACTCCTCCGTGTCACACATGCCAAGATTCCTTACACGTTATCCCATAGCCTCTCATGGTTGTGTCCTCCTAGACCCTGGACCTTGTTTGTTCTGCATAGAGGCTGAACATTTCTCAGTGGTCCATGACTATTTTTTGGTGGGATAACAGGGAACGATGGTTTCCCACAGTTCAAGCAGAAGACACCTGCTATATGATATGTTCACCAGTGAGGCAAATCCAAGCTGGGAAGGAGGTAATTGCATGTTACTTGTGGCCATTAGGAGGAGATAAACTCAAAGAGGGAGGACATCAATTGTGAGTCTAAGAAGTTTATTGTGTAAAAAATGGCTTTCAGACCAAAGGCCTAATCCCTGCCCTCCTGGAGTCGGCCATTTGCTTTACACCACATCAGGGACCTGGTATAATGGAAATGGCCTTCTCCTGTGACATAGGAGGGCAGTGTTTTCTTTCTCTTTCACCAGCAGAGATGACCATAGCCGAGCTGTGATCTCCATAGTCCGATCAGTGGAGGAGCGACCTGCATGATACCGGGACGTCGTGGAGAACATCTGGGATTGGACATCTTCTTATAACTTACTATTCCATATAATGTCGTAGCTATCAGTAAGATGTTAGTTAGTTAGTTGCATTACAAGCTCTGATCCTGGGTTCTCGGACTGATCGCCTTTTCTCGGGGTCAACAAGGAATTTTCCCCTGTGGCACAAATTGGCTAAACGTGCGCAGGGTTTTTGCCTTCTTCTGGATCAATAGCTTTAGTTAGGAATTTTATTTAAATAAATTGTGTTTAAAAATGAAAGCTCTGTCTCCTCGTCATTTCTCAATATTATATAGCAGTCAGGTATTAGTTTATATTATGGGAGGTTATTATGGTTATTTTGCTGCTGATAATCCAATATGGTTGATTCCATGAAGCATTGGATAATATACACATACAGAAGAGAAATACATCATATGAGCCATATACATTTTACTACTATAAAGGAACACTAAGGATCGATGGCACACTATGCGTATTACGTGCGTTTTTGGAGAGCGGATATGCGTGCAGAGTAATAAAGTACCAGCATATTCAATGAGATTCCAAGAAATCTCATGTACACGGTACGGTATTTCTCGGGACTGAAATTGACCTGTGGTGTATTGTTTAGAATCCGCAGCATGTCATTTTATCTTGCGTTTCCGCTTGCAAATTCTATCTGTCTAGTGCAGAGGAAAATAGCACCAAAATTTCTCAGCATGAAAAGGCACCGAAAAACTAATCAAATGGGAGAAAACGCACTGAAAAACGCATCACCTTCAGGTGTGTTTTTTTCCTGAGGTTTTGCTGTGTGTTTTCCACAGTAAAATACACAACGTGTGCATGTAGCCGAAAGGTAAAAAATACATAAAAATCAAAACAATCCACTTGGTCCTGTTTTGCCTGAGAAATTCTTCTGTGTGGGTCCTAGATCAGCCATTTTCCCCCATCCCTTACTAAGCCACACCCCTCAGCCGTCGGCCAGCGAAAATGGAAGAGATTGGAAGGAACATGAAGAGGTTGTCGATGTTGCTGAGAACCCCAGCGATCAGATGTAATCTATGAAAGGCTTTATTTCGCTGCAGTGCCACCACAGGGTTAAAGGTTAACTAAACGTTTGAAAAACTTCTGACATGTCATAGTGACATGTCAGAAGTTTTGATTGGTGGGGGTTCGAGCACTGAGACCCCCACCAATCGCTAGAACGAAGCAGCAGAAGCCCTCGTGTGAGCGCTCAGCTGCTTCGTGTCTGTTCGGCTTTTTTCCGGGAAAGCCGATGTATCGGAGTACGGGCTCATAGACTTTTTATTGAGTCCGTACACCGATACATTTATTTCTGGAAAAAGCCGAACAGACATGAAGCGTCTGAGCGCTCACACAAGCGCTTCAGCTGCTTCGTTCTAGCGATTGGAGGGGGTCTCAGTGCTTGGACCCCCAGCAATCAAAACTTCTGACATGTCACTATGACATGTCAGAAGTTTGTCAAACGTTTAAGTTACCCTTTAATGCAATGACTTACAAAGTTCAAAACTATGGGCTTTCGGTATAATGCGAGAACGCGCTGATCCTCCAAATTCTAGTTATTGCATTTTCTCACCATTTTCACAGCCATACAAAATCTGTGCAGCATTTTGATATTTGTCACTATTAAATTTGCTGGTCATTAAAGGGCCATACCCTACAAGATAACTGCTACAATGGGAATTATGTTCTTTATAGAAAATCACTCCCACTTTTGCAGATGTCATTAGTGCATTGTTGCATTAGTATATTCTCATAAACCTACCGTTAAATCAGGTGCGACCGAATAAAAATATAAAGCAAGTCCTAAACCTGTAACAACCAATAAAACACTTTTTAATAAATGGGAACGGACTGTTTTAGCAACACGACGAATACTTCTTAATTATTTTAAAGAAAAGCCCTCTTTGGCGCAACAGAGGGAATCATCTCACAATAAATAGGAGAGGCAGGAAAGTGAGAGGTGTACACTCCCCTGGCGGTATTGTGTTGGGGGACGCGACAACCTGGTAGTCAAAAATATGTCTATATAGTCCAAGTGCTGGTTCGGGGCACTACTAGCCACTAGTGTCCCAGGCAGAGAATAATCAGTATCGAATGCTGAGATGCACTAGGATATTCTGACTGCAAGACGGTGAAAAATTACCCTTTTCGAAGGCGCTGTTTCCTTTGCGGTATTAAGGATGATCCTCTGGAGTCATGCAAATGTTAACCTTTTATTAATATCGTAACATGCAACATGTTTCAGAGCTGAACCGGCTCCTTCATCGACATTTGACCTATACTTATGTCATAGACGGGAAGCGGGAGTATGGAGCAGGCTCACGGCTCCATCATCTAAGCTGTTAGAAAGAGAGAGGCGGCCATCGGGTGCAGATCGTCATCATGGCAGCCTGGGGGCCAAATGAAGGCCTCCATGTCTGCCATCTTTGTACTCATATTAAGCTCTGCCTGCAACAGCGTTTAATAAAATCCTATGAAAATCAAGTTTTACTGCAATACGTTATGATTGCACTATATCATGCAAACGATCCAATGATCACTGGTTCAAGCCCCTAGGGGGATTAAAGTAAAAAAACGGTTAAAGTTTTTTTATGTCCAAAAAAGTTATTCAAAATTTAAAAAAAGCCATGTAAAAAATAAATTATAAAAACACAGCTGGTATTACCACCATCTGTAAAAGTTCGAACTATTACAATTTCACGTTACTTAATCAGCAGGGTGAACGCTGTAAAAAGACAAAAATGCCAGAATAGCTGGTTTTTGTCACCTCATCTTCCACAAAAAAATGGAAAAAAAGTGATCAAAAGATTTATGTACCCTACACTGGTACCAATAAAAACTATAGCTCGTTCTGCAAATAATAAGCCCTCACATTGTTTAATTGATGGAAAAATAAAAAAGTTATGGCTCTCATAACATAGCAACACAAAAAAGCAGTTGGAGGAGGATTGCCTCACTATACTGAACTGCTGCTTCAGACCTCAACACTAACCAGGAGGCTTCACCTGCTTCTGGGATACAGGTGGCGTACCACACCAGCCTCCCCCATCCCTGCCTCCAGCGTGCAGCTTTCTAGTCCTGCATGTTAGGGGGTAAGTGTAACTGCCCCCGTTTTCCCAACTGGGGGGTACCCCAAGAGGACCCTTGTTAACACGCCTGCTCGGCTTGGCATTCCTTACAGTGGGCAACCCCTGCCCTTTCCTGTCCACAGGAGTATCTTTTCCTGCCTAGACCTGCTTGAGTGCCGCATCTAGTCTCTACGCAGGCCTTCATACGCTACACGGCTGCCTTGCCTTCTAGACACTGGGGTACCCTCCCACCGCTTAGATCATTGCTTCGCTCAGGCTGATCTCACTTCCACGTATTTGTTGAATCTTTGCTAGCAAATGTGATTGGAGCGTGGCCTTCCCATCCCCGGCTCCCTCAGAGACATATACAAAGCAAGATGGTGAAAATTGGTCAGGCTAAACACTGAGACTCACCCCCAATGATCTACATCTTCCACTAAACGGTCATTGCTGCCTAACGATCATCGTGACACTTCTGATGCTGAAAGTTACATGGAGGAAGAAGTGGCACCTGACCCACCTTCTATGATCTCCATTTCTACTAAAGGCTTGCAAAAGATTATCGAGAAAGCCCTACAACCTGTAATGCGAGAACTTGACGATATTAAGCAGGAAGTCCACCACATTGGAGCTAGAGTTGAGTTACTTGAAGAAACCCAAACTGCTCTTCTTACTCACGGAGATGCGACCTCCTTGGCACGTCAGGCTTGTCCAAACTCATCTGAATTCTCTTCACACCTATCTGGAAGATCAGGATAATAGGGGAGGCGCAATAATCTGCGGATAAGGGGAATGCCGGAAAACTTCCCTCCAGACTTTGTCCTCAGCCCTGATTCACCCCCAGACCTACAGATTGAAAGAGCTCATAGGGCTCTAGTCCAAAACCCAAAGAAGGTGAACCACCAAAGGATATTGTATGCAAGCTACTGTCTTTTCCTGTCAAAGAAGCGGTACTCCGCAAGACACGCGATATACCTGACCTTATGTTTGAGGGTCATAAAATGACTTTTTTTCAGGATATTTCCCCGACCACCCTATCCAAACGTAGGTCTCTTGGGATCGTCACGGATCGTCTCCGATCTCTAGAAATACCGTAGAAATGGCTCTTCCCTTTTGGACTATCCTATCATTTCCAAGGTCGGTTGTCCATTGTTCATTCAGCGGAAGACCTAGAGAATGCTTGCCCTCCACTAGACCTCGACCATACCGCCATCCCCTTTTGGAAACCTTACACAGATGTAGCCTCTCTTCCCTCTCTGCCTAAGCCTGATGTCTGGCTGAATCCCAGACCCCGTCCGACTAAGAAGAGACCAGCAAATAATCCTCTCTGACAGACTTGCGGCCCTGCTTAGGATTGTGTTTTATTTGCATCCATTCTATGTCTGTCTAGAGATATGTTTGTGTACAGGTTTATTGTCTTTACTTTTTCTCTTTAGGTGGTTTAAAATCTGTGCTTTAAAAATGTTTAGCTACAGTCTGCCTTGAATTTTTGTTGTTTGGGTGCCGGGATGAGGGGTGCATATTCTTATTCACTCGTTCACTCTTCTCTCCGCCGCCACGCCTCTCTGTCAGTCAGTGCTTAACTGACTAATACCGCACTGTGGATCAGTGCAAATATCTTTACTACAGCATTTGAAAACAATTACTTCTTATTGTTCTCTTTTCTGTGTTTCTCATCTTTTCTTTCTTTCTCTCTTCATACTGGTGCATTTATGTCACGTATTCAGGGTACGACATTGAATGTCAAGGGCTTCAACTCCCCTACTGAACGCTCCCAGGTCAAACACTCCCTTAAAAAAATGGATTCGTCTGTGCTGCTGCTACAGGAAACCCACTTGAAAGGTAAAATTCCAAACCTTCCTAAATGACCTTACACTACATGGTTCCATTCATGCAATGATAGTGGCAAACGTAACTGTGTCAGTATAGCTCTACGGTCTGACATTCCCTTTGAATTTGTCTCCCAGATTGCTGATGGCGCAGGCCGCTTTCGTTTCATAAAAGGTAAAGTGGCGAACACCCTGACTACCATTGGGAATATTTAAGCCTGAACTCGAGCCAGATTCCTTGGCTATCTGCGACTCTAGACAAGTTTTCTCAGTTCTCTGAGGGCCTAACGTTTCTGGGAGGGGACTTCAACATTGTGCTTGAGCCCCTTCTGGACTCCTCCACGGGAACCTCTGCTCACAGCTACTCAGCTCTGAGGAAAATCCGTAGACTCCTCACATCTTTAAGATTGATGGATGTGTGGAGATTCTTCCACCCCACGGATAGGGACTATACCTTCTACTCCCACCCCCATCATTCTTACCAAAGACTACATTACCTGCTCATCATGGATAGCCAACTCCCTTTAATAGATTCCCCCTCTATAGGCAACATTCTCCTGTCTGACCATGCCCCAATGTCCATGTTTCTCAACATACAATACACAGCCTTTTGCCTAGGCAATATAACTGGAGACTTAATGAAACTCTCCTCTACTCGTCGCGCAATAAGCAGCGAGTTGAGGCGGCGCTGAAGACCTACTTTGTTGAGAATAATACGCAGGATGTCTCCACTAGCACTATCTGAGAAGCCCATCAGCCAGTGATCAGAGGAGTACTCATAATCATGGGTTCGTTTATGAAGAGAGAGAGGAACCGAGAGATTTATGACCTTCTTTCCCGAATATCTGACCTTGAAAACCAGCATAAACGGTCCGCGGCTCAAGGTGTTCTCTCCTCGCTTATACTTTCCAGAGAAATACTCAAACAATGTTTGAATTTGCGCACGGCAAAGGCATATACCTCTGCTGCTCACAAACACTACATGCATGGTGATAAGGGGAGCAAACTCATGGCTTATCTAGCTAAAAAGAGAAGACAGCAGAACTATATCCCCAAAATCAGGTCTCCTACTGGAGCTGTACTTGAGGATACCAATGACATTGCGGCTGAGTTTTGCTCCTATCAAATACTGTATGACCTACGTCCTGGAGAGACACCCAAGGAGCGTGCGGACAGAACTGAGCTGATTGAATCTTTCCTTGACTCCCTCTTTCTTCGTACCTTAACTGCTACGCAAAAAACCCAACTAGAATCCCCTTTTACACTTAAAGAAATCCGTGATGCGCTCTCCAGTATGTCCTATAGTAAGTCCCCAGGTCCTGACGGTTTTCCGGCCTCATACTATAAACAGTTTGGAGACGTCCTGCTGCCATTCTTCCTCAGAGTATGTAACTCTCTTAACGCTTCTCAACATTTCTCTCCTTCAGCGCTTGAAGCACATATTTCGGTATTACCCTTCGCTATGCGGTAGTTATCGCCCTATATCACTTTTGAATGTGGATGTTAAATTATATGCCAAAATCATAGCTAACAGGATGCAATCCTTACTCTCATTCCTAATTGACCCAGTGCAGATGGGTTTTGTTAAGGGGAGAGAAGGTAAACACAACACTACGCGAGTTCTCCATCTGATCCAGTACACCAGGTCAAGAAATATCCCTTTTGTTCAGTTGTCTACTGATGCAGAGAAAGCTTTCAACTGGGTGGACTGGACCTTTATGGTCAAGTCGCTTTCCCGTTTCGGCTTTCAACAACTCTTCGTTCACAAAATCCTGTCTCTGTACACTTCCCCACATGCTAAGGATTGAGTAAATGGCCACCTATCGAGGCCTTTCCAGATCATGAATGGAACAAGACAGGGTTGTCCACTCTCTCCCCTCCTTTTTGTCCTCACAATTGAGACTTTGATCCAGAGTCTGCGTCAGGAGCCACTTCTGTCGGGGGTCGCCATTGGTGACAGAGTGCATTGCACAGCGGCATTTGCCGATGACTTGCTTATTTTCATCACCAATCCCTCCACAGCCCTACCCCGATTTCAAGAGATGTTTATCCATTTTGGTGACTTATCCAATTTCAAAATTATTTCTAGCAAATCCGAGGGACTATGTGTCTCCTGCACTCCGGCTCTATTAAAGTCTCTGAAACTCAGCTCCCCCTTCCTACTGCGTTCAGATAGTATAAAATACCTAGGAATTAATTTAACTCCCTCACTTGAACACTGGTATCAATACAATTACACACCTTTACTCTCCGAGATTAAAGCCACTATCCTGTCTTGGCATATCCCATATATTTCATGGATTGGTAGAACCAACATACTTAAAATTATTATTCTCCCCAAACTCCTTTATCTATTCCAAACTCTCCCGATTCCCCTCCCTAGAGCCTTTTTTGCTACCATTAGACAACAGTTTTCTAAATACATTTGGAATAATATTAAACCCAGAATAGCATTTCACACTCTTATTCGTACAAAACGTTCAGGGGGAGAGGGCTTCCGGATATTGAATCCGAATACCACTCCGTACAATTAGCCAGGATAACTGAGTGGTTTGATAATGCCTCAATTAGACTTGTGGTTCTCGTGGAGGAGGCCACCATAGGCATGTCCCTTACCTCCCTTCTGTGGCTTAACAAACCCAACGCAGCCCTTTTTAAGTCACGCAACTCCCTTACCTCTGCTTCATATCAAACATGGATGAAAGGTGAGCGGATGAAATCTCTGCACAAAATTTTGTCTCCCCTGATGACGGTTCGTGACCTTGTGCAGTCGCAGACAGAGGTTTCGAGACTGTTCTTCCCTGCCTGGAAAGGCATCCTGCAGCACGTACGATTCCATATTGACTAACGGGGCTGTTCCTACCCTCACTGAATTGCAGGCTCAACCTGGTTTCTCGTCTGTCAATTTTCTCACTTACACTCACCTCAAAAGGTGTTACCTGGGAGCGTTTATTACACGATATTATAATAATCTCATTAAGATGAATTCGTCCATACAGCCCTCTTTTCTTAAAGCTTGGGAGTTGGAACTTAAGACTACTTTTTCTGACGAGGACACCAGGGCAGTTTTTCGAAACTCCCTTGGTACCTCAAGAATCCTCATACAAACTGACATCTAGGTGGTACAAGACTCCCTGGGTATTGCATAAAATGTGTAACGAAATTTCCCCAGATTGTTGGAGGTGTCATAAAAACCCGGGAACATATTTACATTTGTGGTGGGAGTGTGAGAAAATCTCCCCCTTTTGGGCCGAGATACAAACTGTCCTCAATACTATAACTCATTCCTCTATTGTCATTTCCCCTCGTGTAGTGTTCCTAAACCTATGGCCAACATTCCCTGGGGGGGCCCCCAGGGAGCTATGGTTACATCTCTTCGCGGCGGCCAAATCTCTATTACTGTTGTATTGGAAGACCGAGGTTGTGCCACGAATAAGTCATTGGCTTAGGATGGAGCCCAGCTGGCGAGAATGGAGGAGCTCTCGCATCTTGAGTATCACTCTCATGCCAAGTACCGAAAGATCTGGGCACCCTGGTTTGAATTCTGCAAAAATGACTCCTTTCAACACCTCTGGGGTGCAGACTCCCACTGCATTGGATAAGGACGATTGTTATTCTAGTTTGGGACTACTTTCTAAACTTTCCCGAAAGGTCTGATGTCCTTGGAGACCTCTCTCCTTGCACGTTTCTTTTCCCTCCTTTTCTATCCCCTCCTTCTTTACCCCCTTCCCCTTGACGTTGGTGCAAGTGGTGTGAACATACGCCAGGAAGCTCATACTTCCTTATTGTTCGGTTTGTATAATATGTTCTGTTTAATATTGAGATAACGCATTGTACATACGTGTCTTCTTATTGTGAATTCTAACAATTACTCGTATATTGTATGTACTGTGGCGCTTATGCATATTGTAATTCGCATTTTGCCTTTCTGTAAAACCTCAATAAAATGTTATTTTCCCAAAAAAAACAAAAAAAAAACTATACGTATGTGGTATTACCGTAATCGTACCAACCCACAGAATAAAGGTAATTATTATTTATGCCGCATGGTAAACAGCATAGAACAATGGCGGAATTGCTGTGTTTTTTTCTATTCCCCTCCAATAAAAGTTAATCAAAAAATGATATGTATCCGAAATTATGCCATTAAAAAATACAACTAATGCCGCAAAAAAAAAGTCCTCGGCTATGTCGATGCAAAAATAAGAAAGTTATAGCTCTTTAAATGCGTCGATGGAAAAACGAAAAAAATTGTTTGGAAATTAAGGCCTAAAATAGGCTGGTCACTAAGGAGTTAAAGCCCAAAATAACTATTTCCTGAAAGGATAAAGGACTTGAGATGAGAAAACCTATTCGACAAATATCAAATTAGGTCCAAATTTTCCAAAAGCTTAAAATTCGTCGAAATGTGAAAGTTCTGGTGTTCGCAGTGCAAGAATTGTCAAAATGGTGGCCACCGGTGAGCGCTCTCCGCCAATTTGCCAATTATATAAAAAAAAGAGGGGAGAAGAGGATTAAAAAAACGAAACATACTCACCACCTTCCCTGGTCTCCTGACGTGTCCCTGCCGGAAAGTGAGATGACGTAGCTGTGATCGCTGCAGCCAATCCCAGGCCACAGTGATCACATGGGACAGCTACGTCATCTCACCTGCCGGTAGCGACGTGTCGCTACTGTAGTACAGCGTATGTATTGAGTGTGTTTGTTTTTATTTTTGTGAAATCGCATGTACCCTGATTGCCTTGTTTGACCCTCTGATGTCTTCAAGGACTGTAACCAACTTAGATTCAGTCCTAGAAGACGTTAAATAGTCTGATAGGCCTATCGGGGGACTTGCGATTCGCAAAACGAATTTGGACCGAAACGAACGGCCGATTTAAAAGAAAATTTGCTAATCGCTATTAAGGACTCTGCACTGCAAGGCAGCAATGCTAACCAATCTGCACTGTGATATTGTAAATACTTATTATTAACACTATAGCAGGAGATGTCACTTTTGGTCATATTTGTGACATCATCAGATAAAATACAGGAGGCCATTGTTACCTCACTGCATGATGTCATAAAGACTGTGACTCTATAAGAACTGGGGTTTAGGAGGGGCGACTGCTCAGTCCAGGATATGAAGATAAGCAGGCACAAGATACTTCACCATGAGGATCTCACAGAGAATAGCGGAAGCTTCTGATGTTTGTGAAGTCACCAGTCGGGATCCGGAACAATAGAAGAGGAGAACTTCATGCACGAGCCGCATGGCAGGGGAAGAACAACAGGAAAACCGGGGGGCTTTGGCTTACATACACGGTGATAGGAGGTTCAGTCATTTACTTTCAGGTTTTGGGACCAAGAAGAAAAACAGTAATGTAGAGGAAAATCTGCCGCCATGATGCCAGCAATCTCCAAACATTGAAGGTATGTACATAATATATATGTTCATTTAATCTGAAAATGTGGGATATTTGAGAATTTGGGGGTTTGTTATACATTATGGCCCATATTTACTTAGCAGTTTATGTCAGTTTATTTTGTAAGCTTAACCAAATAAAGTTGCATGACTCAAATAAGTCGAGTCGCTTCTCCCCTTATGTAAATCTACCCTCCCAAAGCAGACACTGAAACAGAGTTGGATTTTAATGGCCACAGCAGCCGTTTATTATTTAAATAACAATAACTTTAAATACCATAATTTTTGAATCCCCAAAAAAGGGGATACATCATAACAACAAATAACCCACTGCGACCCTATCAGGGTCATAACATTATAAACCAACCAGAATGACAGGGGCAAGTCCTTGAAGCCACCGATACTTAATTTTGGCCATCTGCCCACAAATACCTTACCCCCAGCCGTAACCCGGCCCAGGAGCACCAAATTACCTTTTTGCAGATGACCACCATATATATATAAATATATATAACCCAGCTTTCAAAAGGGGTAACACCCTAAGAAGCCGACAAATTGGGGGTGCATCCCGTGATGCATTCCCCCCCACCACTTTTTACGACCTACTTCAAGGACTCCCCCCCGCCAAAGCGAAACAGGCCTTGACCACCTCACGCCTGCGAGCTCCTCCACACTCCCACCGCTCGCTCAATTCCATCGGTCAAAGCCAGACTCCACATATCCATCCCCACCTCATTGAGGTGCACACCGTCCTCTCTCCAGTAGCTGCCTGTCCCAGCCTCCAGATCCCAGTGGCGCACCGCAACCCCACCATTACGCGTCACGAAGCTCGATATGGCCCTATTAGCCTTAATGCGAGCCTTGTTAATTTTTCCCACAGAACGGGCCATCCGCCAGTTCTTCCTAGGGACCATCTCGGACCACACCGTCACCAATTTAGGATAAGTTGCCCATAAGCAGAGCAAATCATGCTTGACGTCCCGTACCAACTCCCGGAAAGGGCGTATACCCAAATCGTTGCCTCCCACATGCAACACCAGTACCTCCGGCGCCCTGTCAAGCAGTACAAAATTGTGAAACTCGGGCAATACCCTGTTCCATGTCATTCCCCGTATACCCATCCACCTCACAACCGCCGCATCCCGCGGAATCCTGAGCTGTCGACCGTCCGGCCGTACATCCGCGCGAAGGGCACCCCAGTACACAAAAGAATGCCCCATAATCCACACCATGCATGAGTCACGGCCTGCAAAACAAATGAAGAACATACACGCACCACCTCTTGCTGCCGCGTACCATTAATACTCAGGCGGAAACGCACGCACCCGGAACATGCTATACATCAATATATCACAACATGTTCAAGCGCACATAAGAACGGAAACGCGCCGACTCCCAACGCCCTATCCGCTGCACGCCTGCATCATCTAAACCCCATCTCACCGCCTCCGTCGCTGCCCCTATACGGAAAGAATGAGACGAGTATTGCTCTGCCTGCACCGCGCTAGCCACCAGACACTTTCTGAAAACCGAAATAAACTGATACCGCGACAGAAACGAGCCATCCTCGTGCCGCAGCAACGGCCCGTCTGAGAGATCTAAACCAGCCAAGTACTCCTTGACACACAACACTGGACAAACCGGATTCTTTGGGACCGCCAGCAAAACCACTCGACGTCCTGCCCCTCCTTGGTCCGTTTTAGACCTTCGCAACACTATCTCCACCCTGTCTTCATACAAATCGACATTATCCTGCAACAAGCCCCCCGCTCTCACCGAACTGGGGGAAACCAATTCCCCTACCCGAAAAGCTCCAAAAAAGGCTAACGCAAAAGCCAACCGGAAAAGCTTGCGCTCATACTCTGAACGACACACCTGCCGCACCACCACCTCCAGGGAACACAACAATTGAAATGACACGGGACGCCTCTTATCCCTCACCACTACACCCCGTCTCAGCCCTTTCAATGCCTGGCCCACCAAAAACCGCTTCGTGATATCTGCCAACCCCCGTAACTTACAACCGAAAGCAATGGCCGCCACAAAGCGATTAACCTTAGCGACCGTGCAACCCCGGGCGAACGCATCCCCCAACCAAAACAGCAAGGCCACCATCCTATCATCATCCGAGCACACATCTCCCAACGATCTCACCCACTCCTCCCATTGCCTCCATCCAGCCGCATACGACGACCACGTCGCACTGGCCAGTGAACGTTTAATCAATGCACCTGCCGCCTGGATACCAGCTCCCACAGATGACTGGGACAGTCCACCCCTGTTAACTCCGCGTCCGGGACCAGCTGCCGGAAACGATCCCACTGCGAGCGAGAAAGCGCGTCAGCAATACAATTCTCTACCCCGGGAACATGCACCGCCACCACCCATGCATTTAAACTCAAACAGGAAAGCACCAACTGACGCAACAAGCGAACCACTGGAGGGGACGACGCCGAAGTATTATTTATAGCCATCACCACCCCCAAATTGTCGCAATGAAAACGCACTTTTTTGTCCCGGAACCTGTCTCCCCAAATGGTGACTGCCACCACGATGGGAAACAGTTCGAGTAGGGCCAAGTTACGCGTCAGTCCCGCCTCCACCCATGCAACCGGCCATTTTCCCGCGCACCATTGACCTTTAAAGAACGCCCCGAACCCCACCGCCCCAGACGCGTCAGTGAACAATTCCAAATCGAAGCTATCTAACGCCCGGGACATCCACAGAGAGCGCCCATTATACTGTGCCAGAAAATGGAGCCAGACCTGTAAATCTTCCCTGTGCTCTGCAGCCAGACGAATGAAATGATGGGGTTCCCGAACCCCCGCCGTCGCCGCTGCCAACCGCCGACAAAAAACCCTGCCCATCGGCATGATGCGGCAGGCAAAATTCAACTTCCCCAATAAGGACTGCAATTCACGTAGCGTAATTTTCCTAATCCGACACGCTCGCTCCACTACCAACCGCAAATCCCCCAACTTATCCTCCGGCAATCTGCACTCCATTGCTACGGAGTCGATAGTAATTCCCAAAAAACAAATGGTCGTCACCGGACCCTCAGTTTTTTCCACAGCCAAGGGTACACCGAACTCCCTTGACACCCAATTGACCGTCTCCAACAAATTTGCGCAAACCCCCGAACACGACGGGCCAACGCACAAGAAATCGTCGAGATAGTGAATAACTGATTCCACCCCCGCGACCTCCCTGACTACCCATTCCAAAAAAGAACTAAACACCTCAAAGTACGCGCACGACAACGAACAACCCATGGGAAGGCATCGATCAATGTAATAATCCCCTTCCCAATAACATCCCAATAACCTCTGGCTGTCCGGATGAACCGGCAACAAACGAAATGCCGCTTGAATATCAGTTTTTGCCATCAGAGCCCCTCTTCCGTAACCACGTACCAACGCTACCGCCGCATCAAACGACGTGTAGACCACAGAACAGAGATCCTGGTCAATGCCATCGTTAACCGACGCCCCCTTCGGGAAGGACAAATGCTGAATAAGCCGGAATTTGTTACCTTCTCGTTTTGGAACCACCCCCAACGGTGACACCACCAAACCTGGAACTGGGATCGTGCTAAAGGGGCCCGCCATTCTGCCCAGATCAATCTCCTTCCGGATTTTTTCCGAGACTACCCCCGCATGCTGATATGCCGACTTAAGGTTGCGCTGCGTGAAAGGGACCTCATGCAAAGGGGGCGGAATAATGAAACCGTAACCAAAACCTAAACTAATCAACCGCGCCCCCTCCTTATTGGGGTACCTACTTAGAAAGGGGGCCATCTTTATGAGTTTCACCGGAGTCTCCCCCATAACCAGACGCACCGCTGGCTCCCCCTTGTCGTTTACCCTTCTTAAAACATTTAGACGCTCCATGTGACTGCCCGCTGCAATGTGAACACGCATGCTTGAATTTACACGTCGCTCCAAATTTGCACTGCCCCTCATTGAACTGCCAACACGTCCCAAATTTTGAACCTGAGGCCTGACTACCCCCGCCGGAAGTTCCTGCTGCATTCCCGCTCCCGGGAAAGGACTGCCCCTGCTTATAAAGTGCCGTCACTTTCAACCATAAGGCTATGTCCTTATGGTCCCACCGTATATTCGGCCGCACCGCTTTCCTCTGCCGAAACTGCTCATCGTAACGAAGCCAGGCCTGGCCCCCATAAACCCGATGCGCCTCCCCCACCGCATCCAAATAACAAAACAAGCCGGAACAATTATCTGGCGCCTTTTCCCCAATAACGCTCGCCAAAATTGCAAAAGCCTGCATCCAATTGACGAACGTTTTTGGAATCAACCTGTACCGTCTCTTTTCTTCCTCATCCTTTTTTGTTTCATCCCGCTTCACCTTATCTAAATTAAACTTCTCCAGCGGAAGCAAGGAAAAAATCTCCACATACTCGTCCTTCCAAATCCTTTCCTTTACCTCCTGCTTTAAATGCGCCCCTAACGGGCCCTCATAACAAACATAAACCTCCCCGCGCGCACGATCATCAAGACGCACCCTATCAACCTCCTTTGGCGAGTCTGTTTGAACCGCCGCCGCCACTGCCACCGCTGCCCCGGCATTCAACCCCCCACCGTTTTGACGAACCGGAGCGCTTCCAACACTGCCCCCCCACACCGCGGCCGGCGCCACACCTGACGATTCTTGGGAAGGGGAACCACCTAGCCGCCCCACTAACACTTTTAAACATCCCACTAACTCCGCCAAACTATCCCCCGCACCCGCCTGTAGCGACGGGACCCCCGACTCCGCCGCGACGCCCACCGCCTCGACACCCTCTACACCGATACCCGACATCAATAAAGCTGGAAATGGTAACGTAGGTGTCAACTCACCAGGCTGCCCAGGGGCTGTGAACCCGTCAGCCGGACCCCCATGTCCACGTGGAGAGGCCCGCCGCTCACCGTCCTCCAATGCTCCGGACTCCCTCTGGCGCTGTCCGCATTGGCAATGTGTGCACGGGGAATTCCGATTTTCGTCTGAGTAAAGGGGGGGGTGACATCGCATCATCCAATTGGCCGAGGTCCAGTTCATGCCTCATCCGTCCCGCTGAACCAGCTCCAAGCTGTTCCGTCCCTGGCACTCCAACCACCGACCTCATCCTGCGACCTCTGGTCGTTTCCACCTCGATGACACCATGAGCCGACCCTCTGGCTGGCACATCACCATGCAGGGTCGCCGTTGCCCTTCCGCCACGTGCTGAAGAAGGAGAGGATGTGACCGGAAGTGAAGGCCGCGTCCTCCTCGCCGCTGCCGCCGGGCGCTGCCGCGTTTTGGGATTCCTCCCAGGACCAGACGAAAGAGCAGCGGCAGGCCGCCCTGGGGTCTGGCCTGCAGGGTCCACTGATGGGCTCCTCTTGCGCCGCCGCGCCCGCGGGATGTCTTCAGGACTCAGCCTTGCGGGCGGGCGCGAGCGCCTCGTGCTGCGCGTCACGCCGGGAGTGCCAGCCCTGGCCTGAGTCATGGGGGAAACGGGCTCTCCTCTTCTCCTGCCCGACCCCCTGGTACGCCGGTCCTGTACCTCGGCCTGCTCCAGCAGCCCCGCGACCACCGGCATGACAGAGCGCTCCCCGCTTGCTCCAGCCGACTCTGCTCGCTCCTGGACCGGAGCGCCCGATTGTCCCTGCAGCAGCGTCGCTACTCGTGCTCCGAGCCATCCAGGACCCTGAGAGGCTGCTGCGGCCCGCAACAGCTCCATAGCCTCCTCATCAGACGCAGCAGGGGTAACAAACATGTTCCTGCTTCTGTGTCCTGGCGAAGAGAGGGAGAGCACAAACAGGAAACAGGTACATCCCCTTCAATCCCCACCCCTTCTCACTCAAGCCCTCCTGCTGTCCCCCCCCCCTTTCCTCTCATAGGCCAGCCAACTCTGTGTCCCTCCCATCTATTTTAGTCATGGAGGCCTTCCCTTATTCCTTTTTTCTTCTTTCAGTACGGCCTCTTCTGGAGGTTCAGTCATTTACTTTCAGGTTTTGGGACCAAGAAGAAAAACAGTAATGTGGAGGAAAATCTGCCGGCATGATGCCAGCAATCTCCAAACATTGAAGGTATGTACATAATATATATGTTCATTTAATCTGAAAATGTGGGATATTTGAGAATTTGGGGGTTTGTTATACATTATGGCCCATATTTACTGAGCAGTTTATGTCAGTTTATTTTGTAAGCTTAACCAAATAAAGTTGCAAACGGTGACATGCAACAAATTTGGTGTAAAATGTATCTTTTCTCGTCACTTGACAAATTTAAAAAGTGACTAAAAAGTGGGCGTGGTCTCCAAGGAGACGAAGATGAGAACTGTGAGATTGATCACAATCGTATGTAACGTGACAATTCTACTTATAATTCTATATTTGGTGCCTTCCGATGTCATAAAACACTGATTATACAGGTCAAGGTAAATACATGGAATGTATTATGACTTTAGCAAGACCGATGTTTGATGTCCTCCTATAACTCCTCCATGTCACACATGCTAAGATTCCTTACACGTTATCCCATAGCCTCTCATGGTTGTGTCCTCCTAGACCCTGGACCTTGTTTGGTCTGCATAGAGGCTGAACAGTTCTCAGTGGTCCATGACTATTTTTTGATGGGATAACAGGGAACGATGGTTTCCCATAGTTAAAGCAGAAGACACCTGCTATATGCTATGTTCACCAGTGAGGCAAATCCAAGCTGGGAAGGAGGTAATTGCATGTTACATGTGGCCATTAGGAGGAGAAAAACTCAAAGACGGAGGACATCAATTGTGAGTCTAAGAAGTTGATTGTGTAAAAAGTGGCTTTCAGACCAAAGGCCTAATCCCTGCCCTCCTGGAGTCGGCCATTTGCTTTACACCACATCAGGGACCTGGTATAATGGAACTGGCCTTCTCCTGTGACCTAGGAGGGCAGTGTTTTCTTTCTCTTTCACCAGCAGAGATGACCATAGCCGAGCTGTGATGTCCGTAGTCCGATCAGTGGAGGAGCGACCTGCATGATACCAGGACGTCGTGGAGAACATCTGGGATTGGACACCTTCTTATAACTTACTATTCCATATAATGTCATAGCTATCAGTAAGATTTTAGTTAGTTGCATTACAAGCTCTGATCCTGGGTTCTCGGACTGATCGCCTTTTCTCGGGGTCAACAAGGAATTTTCCCCTGTGGCACAAATTGGCTAAACGTGCGCAGGGTTTTTGCCTTCTTCTGGATCAATAGCTTTAGTTAGGAATTTTATTTAAATAAATTGTGTTTAAAAATGAAAGCTCTGTCTCCTCATCATTTCTCAATATTATATAGCAGTCAGGTATTAGTTTATATTATGGGAGGTTATTATGGTTATTTTGCTGCTGATAATCCAATATGGTTGATTCCATGAAGCATTGGATAATATACACATACAGAAGAGAAATACATCATATGATCCATATAAATGCTACTACTATAAAGGAACACTAAGGATCGATGCACACGATGCGTATTACGTGCCTTTTTGGAGAGCGGATATGCGTGCAGCACCTCTGCAGAGTAATACAGTACCAGCATATTCAATGAGATTCCAAGAAATCTCATGTACACGGTACGGTATTTTTCGGGACTGAAATTGACCTGTGGTGTATTGTTTAGAATCCGCAGCATGTCATTTTATCTTGCGTTTCCGCTTGCAAATTCTATTTGTCTAGTGCAGAGGAAAATCCCACCAAAATTTCTCAGCATGAAAAGGCACCGAAAAACGAATCAAATGGGAGAAAACGCACCGAAAAACGCATCACCTTCAGGTGTGTTTTTTTCCAGAGGTTTTGCTGTGTGTTTCCCACAGTAAAATACACAACGTGTGCATGTAGCCTAAAGATAAAAAATACATAAAAATCAAAACAATCCACTTGCTCCTGTTTTGCCTGAGAAATTCTTCTGTGTGGGTCCTAGAGTAGCCATTTTCCCCCATCCCTTACTAAGCCACACCCCTCAGCCGTCGGCCAGCGAAAATGGAAGAGATTGGAAGGAACATGAAGAGGTTGTCGATGTTGCTGAGAAACCCAGCGATCAGATGTAATCTATGAAAGGCTTTATTTCGCTGCAGTGCCACCACAGGGTTAAAGGGTAACTAAACGTTTGAAAAACTTCTGTCTTAGTGACATGTCAGAAGTTTAAATTGGTGGGGGTCCGAGCACTGAGATCTGCACCAATTGCTCAAATGAAGCAGCAGAAGCCCTCGTGTGAGTGCTCAGCTGCTTTGTGTCTGTTCGGATTTCTCAGGAAAGCCGATGTATCGAAGTACGGGCTCATAGACATTTTTCTCGAGTCTGTACTCCGATACATTCATTTCCGGAAAAAGCCGAACAGATACGAATCGGCTGAGCGCTCACATGAGCACTTCTGCTGCTTCGTTTAAGCGATTGGTGGGGGTCTCAGTGCTTGGACCCTTTCACAGCCATACAAAATCTGAGCAGCATTTTGATATTTGTCACTATTGAATTTGCTGGTCATTAAAGGGCCATACCCTAGTAGATAACTGACACAATGGGAATTATGTTCCTTATAGAAAATCACTCCCACTTTTGTAGATGTCATTAGTGCATTGTTGCATTTGTATATTCTCATAAACCTACCGTTAAATCAGGTGCGACCGAATAAAAATATAAAGCAAGTCCTAAACCTGTAACACCTAATAAAACACTTTTTAATAAAAGGGAACTGACTGTTTAAGCAACATGACCAATACTTCTTAATTACTTTAAAGAAAAGCCCACATTGGCGCAACAGCGGGAATCATCTCACGATAAATAGGAGAGGCAGGAAAGTGAGAGGTGTACACTCCCCTGGCGGTATATGCAGGGGACACGACAACCTGGTAGTCAAAAAGATGTCTATATAGTCCAAGTGCTGGTTCGGGGGACTACTAGCCACTAGTGTCCCAGGCAGAGAATAATCAGTATCGAATGCTGAGATGCACTAGGATATTTTGAGTGCAAGACGGTGAAAAATTACCCTTTACAAAGGCGCTGTTTCCTTTGCGATATTAAGGATGATCCTCTGGAGTCATGCAAATGTTAACCTTTTATTAATATCGTAACATGCAACATGCTTCAGAGCCGAACCGGCTCCTTCATCGACATTTGACTTATACTTATGTCATAGACGGGAAGCGGGAGTATGGAGCAGGGTCACGGCTCCATCAGCTAAGCTGTTAGAAAGAGAGAGGCAGCCCCCTCTGACAGCCCATCGGGTGCAGATCGTCATCATGGCAGCCTGGGGGCCAAATGAAGGCCTCCAGGTCTGCCATCTTTGTACTTCTATTAAGCTCTGCCTGCGACAGCGTTTAATAGAATCCTATGAAAATCATATTTTACTGCAATACGTTATTATCAGTGGCGTAACTACCACCGTAGCAGCCGTAGCGACTGCTACGGGGCCCGCGGCATGAGGGGGCCCATGTCGCCCGCCGGTACGGGTCCCCACCATGGCCGAAGGCTCCGCTAGCAGCCGCTATGGCTGCTACAGCGGGACGCCACTGAACACTACGGCAGAGCAGGGAGGTATCTCCCCGCTCTGCCATTAAACAACAGACATGTATCCCCTCTCCACAGGATAGGGGATACATGTGTGATCGCTGGCATTGATAGGGAGAACGGGGGGACTGAAAGTCCCCTGAAGTTCTCCATCACAAACCTCGGACTTCCGGGGTCTGTGTCTGCAGCTCCGTAGAAATGAATGGAGCGCCGGTCGCGCTTGTGCGCATGCGTGACCAGCGCTCCTTTCATTTATATTGAGCTGCCGACACGGACGCCGGAAGTCGGAGGTTAGTCATGGAGAACTTCAGGGGACTTTCAGTCCCCCGTTCTCCCTATCGCTGCCACCGATCACACAAGTATCCCCTATCCGTGTGGATAGGGGATGCATGTTATTTGTAGGACACACTATAGGTCGCATTTTTTTTTGGGGGGGGGGGCTGTATGGCGTTCCCTACAGGGGGGGGGGCGCTGTATGGCGTTCCCTGCAGGGGGGCGCTGTATGGCGTTCCCTGCAGGGGGGGGCGCTGTATGGCGTTCCCTGCAGGGGGGGGCGCTGTATGGCATTCCATGCAGGGGGGGCGCTGTATGGCCTTCCCTGCAGGGGGGGGCGCTGTATGGCGTTCCCTGCAGGGGGGGCGCTGTATGGCGTTCCCTGCAGGGGGGGGCGCTGTATGACGTTCCCTGCAGGGGGGGGGGCGCTATATGGCGTTCCCTGCAGGGGGGTCGCTGTATGGCGTTCCCTACAGGGGGGCGCTGTATGGCGTTCCCTACAGGGGGGCGCTGTATGGCGTTCCCTACAGGGGGGGCACTGTATGGCGTTACCTACAGGGGGGGCACTGTATGGCGTTACCTACAGGGGGGGCTGTTTGGCGTTCCCTACAGGGGGGGCTGTATGGCGTTCCCTACAGGGGGGGCTGTATGGCGTTCTCTACAGGGGGGCTCTATGGCGTTCTCTACAGTGGGGGCTGTATGGCGTTAGCACCATACAGCCCCCTCTGTGGATAACGCCATACAGTCCCCCTGTAGATAAAGCCACACAGTCCCCCCTGTAGATAATGCCACACAGTCCCCCCTGTGGATAACGCCACACAGTCCCCCTGTAGATAAAGCCACACAGTCCCCCCTGTAGATAATGCCACACAGTCCCCCTGTAGATAACGCCACACAGTCTCCCCTGTAGATAACGCCACACAGTCTCCCCTGGAGATAACGCCACACAGTCTCCCCTGTAGATAACGCCACACAGTCCCCCCTGTAGATAACGCCACACAGTCCCCCCTGTAGATAACGCCACACAGTCACCCCTGTAGATAATGCCACACAGTCCCCCTGTAGATAACGCCACACAAACTCCCCTGTAGATAACGCCACACAGTCCCCCCTGTAGATAACGCCACACAGTCCCCCCTGTAGATAACGCCACACAGTCCCCCCTGTAGATAACGCCACACAGTCCCCCCTGTAGATAACGCCATACAGTCCCCCTCTGTACATAACGCCATACAGTCCCCCCTGTAGATAACACCACACAGTCCCCCCTGTAGATAACGCCACACAGTCTACAGGGGGGGCTGTATGGCGTTATCTACAGGGGGGGCTGTATGGCGTTATCTACTAGGGGGCGCTTTATGGCGTTATCTACAGGGGGGCTGTAAAAAAGGCACTATCTACAAGGGGGGGGGTTGTGTGACACCCAGGGGAGGGGGGCCCCAGTCAAAAGTTTGCTATGGGGCCCAGTCTTTCCTAGTTACGCCCCTGGTTATTATTGCACTATATAATGCAAACGATCCAATGATCACTGGTTCAAGTCCCCTACGGGGACTAATAAAAAAAAGTAAAAAAACAGTAAACGTTTTTTTATGTATAAAAAATTATTAAAAGTTAAAAAAAGCCATGTAAAAAATAAATTATAAAAACACAGCTGGTATTATCACCATCTGTAAAAGTCAGAACTGTTAGGGCATGCCCAGGCGTGGCGTATCTCTTCCGCCTCTGTCCGCATCAATGCCGCACAGAATCTGCATTGCAGATTCTGTTGCGGCTTTGCTTAAAATGGGCATTAAGTTGATGCGGACTAGCCGTTGCATATTGAGGGGAAGAGGGCTTCCCTTTTCTCTATCAGTGCAGGATAGAGAGAAGTTACAGTCCTTTCCCTAGTAAAAGTAAAAAGAAATTCATACTTATCCGGCCGTTGTCATGGTGACGCGTCCCTCTTTCGCCATCCAGCCCGACCTCCCTGGATGACGCGGCAGTCCATGTGACCGCTGCAGCCTGTGATTGGCTGCAGCCGTCACTTGGACTGAAACGTCATCCGGGGAGGCCGGACTGGAGGAAGAAGCAGGGAGTTCTCGGTAAGTATGAACTTCTATTTTTTTTACAGGTTGATGTATATTGTGATCGGAAGTCACTGTCCAGGGTGCTGAAACAGTTACTGCCGATCGTTTAACTCTTTCAGCACCCTGGACAGTGACTATTTACTGACGTCGCCTAGCAACGCTCCCGTAATTACGGGTGCACACACGTAGTCACCCATAATTACGGGAGCCCCATTGACTTCCTCAGTCTGGCTGTAGACCTAGAAATACATAGGTCCAGATAGAATGAAGAAATGTCATGTTAGTAAAACCAATACGCTCCGCAGCACACATAACATCTGCGGACTTCATTGCGGAATTTTTACTCTCCATTGAAGTCAATGGGGAAATTCCGCAATGAGTCCGCAACAAGTCCGCGACACGTCCGCAACAACCATTGTATGCTGCGGACACCAAATTCCGCACCGCAGCCTATGCTCCGCAGCGGAATTGTCCGCAACGTGTAAACGAACCCTACTAAAAAGCTGTGGAAGGCAATGGAGAAACGTGTACGCTGCGGATTTACGCTGCGGAGTGTCCGCAGCGGAATTCCAGAGCAATTCCGCCACGTCTGGTCATGCCCTTACAATTTCACGTTAATTAATCCACAGGGTGAACGCTGTAAAAAGACAAAAATGCCAGAATAACTGGTTTTGGTCACCTCATGTCCCACAAAAAAATGGAAAAAAAGTGATCAAAAGATTTATGTACCCTACATTGGTCCCAATAAAAACTATAGCTCGCTTCGCAAATAACAAGCCCTCACATTGTTTCATTGATGGAAAAATAAAAAAGTTATGGCTCTCATAACATAGCAACACAAAAAATTTTTTTCTTAACAATACGTTTTTTCTTTATCCAAGTAGAAAAACATTAAAAACAACATAGGTTTGCTATTGCTGTAATTGTACCACAAAATAAAGTTAACATGTCGTTTTTATTGCATAGTGAACACCGTAAAAACTAAACCCAAAAAACAGCGGAGGAATCACTGTTTTTTTTCCATTCCATTTCTACTACATTATATGGTGAAAATTAAGGAAGGAGGGAAAGGAAAAAGCACAAATGAAAATCCGATAAATGGCTGTGGCGGGAAGGGGTTTATTTGCAATAGTAGAAAAAAATACATATTTGGTATCGCCGTAATCTTACTGGCCCATAGAATAAAGGTAACATATTATTTATGCAGCAGGGTGAATGGCGCAGGTTTAAAATGTTGTAATATGCAACAGAGATTAAAAAATAAATAAAAAATACACAAATTAATTATCGCTATACTTATAACAAGCCGCAAAATATAGTTATTTTTGTCGCACAAAGAATATCGTAAAGAATAAATCAAAAAAATAAAATAAAAAAATACAATTTGTTTTGCAAAAAACAAGCCCTTATATGGCTACGTAAACAGAAAAACTAAAAAGTTATGGCCCACGGAACGTAGTGATAAAAAAATAAAATAATTACTGCATCCCTCTTAGTGACCGCCAATACGCCTTTTCATGGCGGCTACTAAGGGGTCTTAGACTAGGCCGCCGCCGCTTTTTCACGGCAGCCTAGTCTAAGTCCTGATGACTGCCGGGATCTTGCTCCAACGGTAGCCATCGAAGTTTACTTAGATCGGGGCCGTTTAACCCCTTAAATGCTGCGGTTAATAGCGACCACGGCATTCAAGTCATTTACAGAGAGAGGGAGCTCCCTCTGTCACCCGCAAATGCAATACTGACTATACCAAAGCATTATATCTGCGATCAAAAGATCTAGTGGGACTAAAAAAAATAAGTAATAAATGTTAAATAACAATTATTAATAAAGATTACAGTAAATAAAACAACAAACCATTTTTTCCATTTAAAAGGGGTTTTATTTATTAAAGATGTAAAAAAGAAATAAAAGTACACATATATTGGATCGCCACGACCGTAATGACCCAAACAATAAAGTTAACATGAAATTTAAACTGCAAGGGGAACACCGTAAAAAAAAAACGGAAAAAATGATGGCGGAATTGCTATTTTTTTCCATTGCCCCCCAAAAAGGTGATAAGAAAAGATAAGTCCCATTTACCCAGAAGCGTAGCTAGTTTCTCTAGCACCCGGGGCAAAGATTCAGTTTGCCCCCCCCACCGAACCACTTTCCCGACATATCCTTCTCCCTCGCAATGTTTGTTTCCCCTAACAATCAATGAGGTGTCACATTTTTTTTATGTAACTCGAGCATAAAGCCATTTGTACATTTTACAAGCAATACTGTTCTATATACAACACCAGAACCAAAGCTCATTACATATATACAACACCAGAACAAAGCTAATTACATATATACAGCACCAGAACAAGCTCATTTCATATATACAACACCAGAACAAGCTCATTACATATATACAACACCAGAACCAAGCTCATTACATATATACAGCACCAAAACAAAGCTCATTACATATATACAGCACCAGAACAAAGCTAATTACATATATACAGCACCAGAACAAGCTCATTTCATATATACAACACCAGAACAAGCTCATTACATATATACAACACCAGAACCAAGCTCATTACATATATACAGCACCAAAACAAAGCTCATTACATATATACAGCACCAGAACAAAGCTCAGTGCATTTATACAGCATCAGAATCAAGATCAGTACATATATAAAGTGTCAGAACCAAGCTCAGTACATAAATACAGTGCCAGAACCATGCTCAGTACATATATACAGCATCAGAACCAAGCTCAGTAAATATATACAGTGCCAGAACCAAGCTCAGTACATATATACAGTGCCAGAACAAAGCTTAGTACATAAATACAACACCAGCACAAATACAGCTCAATTAATTGCAACCCCTGCAGTATAGGTTTGCACTAAATTGTATACAGCTCCCAGCTTGGCCCAAACAATGTTAACGATATGCTGGGAGTGGCTGTTTCACACAAAAAAACATACCACCCATCATCTTGCAGCAGATCATACAGTGACTACAGTAGATTAGAGGCAGAATAAACATTTACATTAAGTAACTCACCAGTGACGATCTCAGATTCTAGTTGTTCTTTTTCACTTTTATTCCCCATCTGGTCCAGACCTCTATGATGACTTCTCCCGGCCACAGCCCATTTCTGCAGTTTGCAACTCCATGTCTCCAGCTTCTTACTGTTCAAACATTTCTGCACCTATAAACAAAGATAAAGTTATCATGGTGCCAGACACTGCACACCTAAATATAATAGCACCATACACTGCACCTGATTATAATAGCACCATACACTGCACCTCTAATTATAATAGCACCATACATTGTGTCCCACACACACACACGCACACACACACACCGTGCCCCCTGTAGATAGTGCCCTCCATAGAGCCCCCTGTAGATAGTGCTCTACATAGAACTTCCTGTAGATAGTGATCCCGTAGAGCCCCTGTAGATAGTGCCCCACATACAGCCCCATGTAGATAGTGTCCCACATATAGCCACCCCTGTAGATAGTGCCCACATATAGCCCCCTGTAGTGTCCCATATATAGCCACCACTGTAGATATTGCCCCACATATAGCCCCCTCTGAAAATAGTGCCCCACATGTAGCCCCCCTTGTAGATAGTGCCCCATATATAGCTTCCCTGTAGATAGTGCTCCACATATAGCCTACCCCTGCATATAGTGTCCAACATATAGCCCATCCCTGTAGATAGTGCCCTACATATATCACCCCTTATAAATAGTGCTCCACATACAGCCCACCCCTGTATATAGTGCCAAACATATAGCTCCCCTATAGTGCTCCACATATAGCCCACCCCCGTATATAGTGCCTCACTAACAGCTCCCCATATAGTGCTCCACATATAGCCCACCCCTGCATATGGCCAACCCCTGTATATAGTGCCTCACATATAGCTCCCCATATAGTGCTCCGCATATAGCCCACCCCTGTATATAGCCCCCTCTGTAGATAGAGCTGACCTCTGTATATAGCCCCCCTGTAGATAGAGCTGACCTCTGTAGATAAAGCCCCCCCTGTAGATAATATCACTCACATTTTTATTAGAATAAAAAAAAAAACTTGACACACTCCTGCTCCCACGCCGTCCAGTGGCAATGTAGACCTGATATCTTCTGAGCAGGTCTGCTGGAGTTACATCCTCACGCTGCTTGCGTCGTTGAAAGGCGCTGATTGACATGGTAAGTCATTCTGCTCTGCCAATCAGTTGCTTTCATAGACGCAAGCATCGCGCCGCTTGCGTCTATGAAAGGCCGTGATTGGCAGGGCACTATGACTTGCCCTGTCAATCAGCGCCTTTCAACAATGCAAGCGGCGCAAAGAAGTAACCACATCGCTTGAGTCGTTGAAAGGCGCTGAATAGCCGGGCACAGAACGTACCCATCCATTCATCTCCTACAGTGCAGGAGGGGATGCTGGTGACATTGGCGCCGCCACCCCTCTTAGAGAGGTAGTAGGGCGCTGTCATGGATAGTGAAGTCCTGGCAACCCCCCCACTTTCCCCCTTAGTTGCGTCTGGTGCACATGCCCCGCCTGTCCCCCCTAGCTACGCCCCTGCATGTACCCCCAAAAAGTACCACAAAAAACATGCCCACATATTACTAAATTGACGGAAAATTAAAAAGTGACGATGCAAAAACAAATAATTTCAGTTCAAATGTGTTTTTATTGTGCAAAAGTCGTAAAACATAAAAAACCTATACATATGTGGTATCACCGTAATCGTACTGACCCATAGAATAAAGGTAACATGTTATTTATGCCGCACGGTAAACAGCATAGAACTATGGCGGAATTGCTGGGTTTTTTTTCTATTCCCCTCCAATAAAAGTTAATCAAAAAATTATATGTACCCGAAATGGTGCCATTAAAAATTACAAATGACTTGTTTGCTCCATCGTTAAATAATTATTTAATTATTTAATTATTAAAAAATACAACTAATTCCACAAAAAAAAAGTCCTCGGCTATGTCGATGCAAAAATAAAAATGTTATAGCTCTTCAAATGCGACGATGGAAAAACGAAAAAAATAGCTTGGAAATTAAGGCCTAAATAGGCTGGTCACTAAGGAGTTAAAGGCCAAAATAACTGTTTCATGAAAGAATAAAGGACTTGAGATGAGCAAACCTATTATCACATTAGGTCCAAATTTCCCAAAAGCTTAAAATTCGTCAAAATGTGAAAGTTTTGGTGTTCGCAGCGCAAGAATTGTCAAAATGGTGGCCACCGGTGAGCGCTCTCCGCCAATTTGCCAATTATATAAAAAAAAGAGGGGAGAAGAGGATTATTAAAAAAAAAACAAAAAACTAAACATACTCACCACCTTCCCTGGTCTCCAGACGTGTCCCTGCCGGAAAGTGAGATGACGTAGCTGTGATCGCTGCAGCCAATCCCAGGCCGCAGTGATCACATGGGACAGCTACGTCATCTCACCTGCCGGTAGCGACGTGTCGCTACTGTAGTACAGCGTATGTGTTGAGTGTGATTGTTCTTATTTTTGTGAAATCGCATGTACCCTGATTGCCTTGTTTGACCCTCTGATGTTTTCAAGGACTGTAACCAACTTAGATTCAGTCCTAGAAGACGTTAAATAGTCTGATAGGCCTATCGGGGGACCTGCGATACGCAAAACGAATTTAGACCGAAACGAACGGCCGATTTAAAAGTAAATTCGCTTATCACTATTAAGGACTCTGCACTGCAAGGCAGCAATGCTAACCAATCTGCACTGTGATATTGTAAATACTTATTATTAACACTATAGCAGGAGATGTCACTTCTGGTCATATTTGTGACATCATCAGATAAAGTACAGGAGGCCATTGTTACCTCACTGCATGATGTCATAATGACTGTGACTCTATAAGAACTGGGGTTTAGGGGGGGGCGACTGCTCAGTCCAGGATATGAAGATAAACAGACACAAGATACTTCACCATGAGGATCTCACAGGGAATAGCGGAAGCTTCTGATGTTTGTGAAGTCACCAGTCGGAATCCGGAACACTGGAAGAGGAGAACTTCATGCACGAGACGCATGGCAGGGGAAGAACAACAGGAAAACCGGGGGCTTATATACACGGTGATAGGAGGTTCAGTCATTTACTTTCAGGTTTTGGGACCAAGAAGAAAAACAGTAATGTGGAGGAAAATCTGCCACCATGATGCCAGCAGTCTCCAAACATTGAAGGTATGTACATAATATATATGTTCATTTAATCTGAAAATGTGGGATATTTGAGAATTTGGGGGTTTGTTATACATTATGGCCCATATTTACTGGGTAGTTTATGTCAGTTTATTTTGTAAGTTAACCAAATAAAGTTGCAAACGGTGACATGCAAGAAATTTGGTGTAAAATGTATCTTCTCTCGTCACTTGACAAATTTAAAAAGTGACTAAAAAGTGGGCGTGGTCTCCAAGGAGACATAGATTAAGTCCCATTTATTAAAGTAAACTATGTTAAAATGGCACAAATTTTGCCCTTATTATTTTATTGCAGGGAGGAGATCTGGACGAGCGGCTGAAGATGAAGTTGAGAACTGTGAGATTGATCAAAATCGTATGTAACGTGACAATTCTATTTATAATTCTATATTTGGTGCCTTCCGATGTCATAATACACTGATTATACAGGTCAAGGCAAATACATGGAATTAGAGATGAGCGAATCGGGACAACCGACCCGGTTTCGGTCCGAACATCGCGAAAAGTTCGCTTCGCAGCGAATCCGTACTTCACCGGGTACAGCCGAACACGTTTTGACCGAACCTGGGCGGGCAGAAAAAACATTACAAAAATATTATACTAATCGGCAGCCACTTGTCTCTATCAATCACTGATAGAGAAAATAGGCTGCTGATTAAAAATAAAATAAAAAGCATTTCATGCGTACCTGGTCGTTGTCTTGGTGACGAGTCCCTCTTCTTCCTCCAGTCCGACCTTCTTTCCTGTGATTGGCTGCAGCGGCCGCGGCAGCCTGTGACTGGCTGTAGCGGCCGCGGCAGCCTGTGATTGGCGGGAGTTTGGCGTGAGTACGAATGGCTTTGGTGCTGTGCACCCATTTCTCTCCTTCTCAGCATTTAAATCAGGGGTCTCAAGCACGTGGCCCGCGGGCCGCATGCGGCCCCTGGGGCTGTCATCTGCGGCCCGCGGGACACAGAGCCGCTAGTATCGGCTCTGCTCCGAGACTCTGCAATTCCCTGACATCGTTGTCCACATACGAACAGCGATGTCTGGGGTTTCCCCAGAGCCGGAGTCCCGGGCAGAGCGCTAGCGTACAGGCTCTGCTCCTGGACTCGGTGGAATTCCCTGACATAGCTGCCCATATATGGACAGTGTGGGGAAGCCCCAGACATCCCCCAGACATCTGCTACCTTTCATGACAACCCTCTCTCTCCTCAGTCGGTGGTCCGAACGGAGGACCCCCTAGGACGCAACTGAACTGGCGGGCTGACGCTAAGGTTTACACGAAGTCCAGCTAATAGTCCGATAAAGTTCCGTCAACCCGGGCCATTCCTTCTGCCTGCTCCTGTTCCAGCAAGATTCATCAACAACAATTCCATGCTGCTGATTAAAAATAAAATAAAAAGCATTTCATACGTACCCGGTCATTGTCTTGGTGACGAGTCCCTCTTCTTCCTCCAGTCCGACCTTTCCCGCCGCGGCAGCCTGTGATTGGCTGTAGCGGCAGCCTGTGATTGGCGGGAGTTTGGCGTGAGTACGAATGGCTTTGGTGCTGTGCACCCATTTCTCTCCTTCTCAGCATTTAAATCAGGGGCTCAAGCACGCGGCCCGCGGGCCGCATGCGGCCCCTGGGGCTGTCATCTGCGGCCCGCGGGACACAGAGAAGCTAGTATCGGCTCTGCTCCGAGACTCTGGAATTCCCTGACATCGTTGTCCACATACGAACAGCGATGTCTGGGGCTTCCCCAGAGCCAGAGTCCCGGGCAGAGCGCTAGTACAGGCTCTGCTCCGGGACTCGGTGGAATTCCCTGACATAGCTGCCCATATATGGACAGTGTGTCAGGGTCTTCCCCAGAGCGGAGTCCCGGGCAGAGCGCTAGTATCGGCTCTGCTCCAGGACGCTGCGTAATTCCCTGACATAGCTGCCCATATATGGACAGTGTGTCAGGGTCTTCCCCAGAGCGGAGTCCCGGGCAGAGCGCTAGTATCGGCTCTGCTCCGGGACTCTGTGGAATTCCCTGACATCGCTGTCCACATATGAACAGCGATGTCTGGGGCTTCCCCAGAGCCGGAGTCCCGGGCAGAGCGCTAGTAGGCTCTTCCTGGGACTCCAGCTGGGCTCCTAACATGCCTGGGACTCCTGCTCTGGGGAAGCCCCTGACATCATTGTCGATGTATGGACAGCGATGTCAGAGGCTTTCTCAGAGTCCCGGAGCAGAGCCGATAATAGCGCTCTGCCCGGGACTCCGCTCTGGGGAAGACCCTGACACACTGTCCATATAGGGGCAGCGATGTCAGGGAATTCCACAGAGTCCCGGAGCAGAGCCTGTACTAGCGCTCTGTCCGGGACTCCGGCTCTGGGGAAGCCCCAGACATCGCTGTTCATATGTGGACAGCGATGTCAGGGAATTCCGCAGCGCCCCGGAGCGGAGCCGATACTAGCGCTCTGCCCGGGACTACGGCTCTGGGGAAGCCCCAAACATCGCTGCTCGTATGTGGACAACGATGTCAGGGAATTACAGAGTCTCGGAGCAGAGCCGATACTAGCGGCTCTGTGTCCCGCGTGTAAGGGTGCACTCGTACTTACCTCTCCCTGGGGGGCCAACGCAGGAATACGGGCTTGTCGAGCGGCTCAGAAGTCGGCTCGGGACGAAGGAGCGTCTTAGGCGTCATGGCAACGGCCGCACTGCCGACAGCCATGACGCATGCGCCCAACGGCAAACAGGGCGAAGTCTCGCGCTGTGGGACTTGGAGGAGGAGAGAAGAGGAGGGACATGGCCGGATGACAGGGAGCGCGGCAAGCGAGGGGGGCGGAGCAAGCGAGTGGCGCGAAAAAGGAGTAGGACGGAGAGGTGACAAGAGACAAGAGGAGAGGTTTAAGAGAGCAGGTGTCTGGACCGGAGAGAGAGACCGCCGAACACGGGTCCGGACAGGGAAAATGAGCTGCAAGGAAGGTCGCAGGGAGAGAGGAGGCAGAAGCCTGACAGCACGTGGACTCCCCACTGCAGCCTTGGAGACAGAGGACAAAAGAACAGCACGGGTGTTGCTGCTACAACCCTTCAGAAGGACAGAGGACCTGCCGGAGCACAAGGAGTGTGCCAACAGCCACAGGTACCGTGCCCAGACCTTAAGACCCCTGACAAAGAGCTAGAGTCCCGTCTTAAAGAAAGTACCCTTGTCCTAGTCAGTGACTGTTTCCTGGAGTGACGTCCCTCGCTAACTACTGCCACCGTACGCCCAGAAGACTAGTCCCAAAAGGGACAAACAACTCATCCTGAGCTAGGCCCAAAGGCAGGGCGGACTTGCTAGCTTATTAACCGCGCCAGTGTCCCTGCGTGTCCTCCAGAGTAAACACTGCATGTAACCCTTGCATGGAACTGTTGTTGATAAAGCACCGCATGTAACCCTTGCATGGAACTGTTGTTGACAAAGTACCGCCTGTAATACTTGCATGGAATTGTTGTTGATGAATCTTGCTGGAACAGGAGCAGGCAGTAGGAACGGCCCGGGTTGACGGAACTTTATCGGACTATTAGTAGGACTTCGTGTAAACCTTAGCATTAGCCCGCCAGTTCAGTTGCGTCCTAGGGGGTCCTCCGTTCGGACCACCGACTGAGGAGAAAGAGGGTTGTCATGAAAGGTAGCGGATGTCTGGGGGATGTCTGGGGCTTCCCCACACTGTCCATATATGAGCAGCTATGTCAGGGAATTCCACCGAGTCCCCGAGCAGAGCCTGTACGCTAGCGCTCTGCCCGGGACTCCGGCTCTGGGGAAACCCCAGACATCGATGTTCGTATGTGGACAACGATGTCAGGGAATTCCATAGTCTCGGAGCAGAGCCGATACTAGCGGCTCTGTGTCCCGCGGGCCGCAGATGACCGCCCCAGGGGCTGATGACAGCCCCAGCGATAGCTCCGCAAGGACCCGTGACGATGCTAGTAGGTACGTTAGTCACTGATTCCCACGACGCGACCCGTGGGCCGAGAGTGTGACTCTTACCCTAGGGTAGGCTGCCAGTAGCAAGTAGCTCCCGCCGTGACTGACCGCGGCGTGTCCCTAGCCAAGCCGGCAACGTGGGGTTAGGCACAACCTCTCTCCGGGGGACTTCCAGCGGGATCGAAGTCCTCAACCTCAGAATTCCTGTCTGCTCCATAGAAGAAGATTTACTGTTATCTGCTCGCTGAAGTAAAGAAGTATAAAAGAAGGTGTGTCTCTGTCATTTCGTAGCGACAGCGGTAGTTCCTCCTACATAAAATTGCCTAGTCGGCAGGATCCGAAACCTCGCCGCGATGGAACCGTCCAGCAGCGGGACATTACCGCCGACCCCGACTGTCATGATACCCATGGGGGCAGCCCTAATGAACATTCCCAAGTTTGACGGGAAGAGTGTATCGATCGCGGACTGGACGGAACGAGTTCGTACTGAGGCCCGGTTATTCCAGGTACCGGTGACCCACCAAGCCGACCTGGCCTTCAACTCACTCAAAGGGGACGCGAGACAAGCTGTCTTGGTTTTACCGCTAGAACACAATGACACTCTAGAAGCAATCATCAGCCAATTGGAATCCCTCTATGGAGATGTCACCTCAGCCGCCGACCTCCGGAAGAAATTTTATACCAGGGTACAGAGGAACGGGGAATCACTCCAGCAATTTGCGGTAGGATTACAAGGAATGTGGAGTCGACTAGTACGGAAGGATCCCGCGGGGTGCGCAGCCTTAACAGAGCCGGACCGAATAGTGCGAGACCAGTTTGTATCCGGACTAGACAGCCGAAACCTGAGGCGCGCCGTAAGAGACCTCGTCCGGGTAACCCCCGCCGCCACGATGAGTGAGGTGTTACGAGAAGCGCTCAAAGTTCATCGAGAGGAGTTGGGAGAAGCGAGTAAGGCCCTGCAAAAAGTGGGTGCACCCGAGCCATCTGCAAGGGAGACCGGACGGCCAGAAGCGGTGTTCATAGAATTCACCCGGGATGTCAAGGAGGCTATTCGGGAATTGAAGACCGATGTCGCTCAATTAAGAGTAATGGCCGATCGACAGGAACATCTTTCTAGTCCACCCCGATCGACACAAGGAGGGCCTCGACGCTGTTGGCAGTGTGATCAGCTGGGTCATTTCGCCAGAGATTGCAGGATGAGACGCTACCCAAGACGGGAACAGCCACCTTTAAACTAAGGTACCCCCTCGCTGAGGGCCAAGCAGCGGGCATTCCATCGACGGACCCAAAAGAAAGGGTGGAACTTTTGACAGGAATATGCCCCGTAGTTACAGCCATGATCGGGGAGGTTAACGTTCCTTGCCTTATCGACACTGGGTCGGAGGTAACCACCATGACTTATCAGTTGTTCCATGAATAGTTCCAAGGTCGACAGACTCTAGAAGCCCCTTGGATTGAACGTACGGCGGCTAATAGCCTTCCAATTCCCATTGCCGGTGTTACGTGGTTAGAATTAGAAGTATTTAATCGTAATTTTCCCCGTGCTGGTATTGTGGTAGTACATAATTGTGCAAGGCCGGGTATGCCTGTTATAATTGGCATGAATGTGTTGCAGGAATTACATGGTATGATGTTCAACGAGACGAGCGGTGCCCGGTGAGAGGAGCTGGCAACCGATCAGACCGCCCGGCAAGCTTTGTTTCAGGTGCATCAAATCTGCCAATGACAGGCTGACTTGAAGACGCTACAGGGCCGGTGAGGGCTCCAGGTAAGGCAGTGCTGCAAGTACCACCTCTACAGGAAGTCGCCATTCCCCTCTCCGTAGGGACTCATCATTGCTTAAAGGATGCCATGGTCATGGTGGAACCCATGCGAAGTCTCAAGAGTACGCCACCCTGGGTGGTAGGAAGAACGGTGTGTCGGATAACCAAAGGAATGGCGACCGTCAGAGTGCTGAATCCGACCCAAGGGGTGATCGAGATACCGGCCGGCACGGTGCTAGCTAATGTTGAGATGGTGAGGCCCGAGGACGTGACGGACCCAGACATGGCCGAAACGTTAAAAGAGACATCGTTGAGAGATGAAGGGAGTGAGGCCAACGTGAACGAGCAGACTGATCGACTGTGGCGCCAACTCGAACTGGACGGAATAGCCCCGGATACCAAGTCAGAGGAGCAACTGAGGACGCTTCTGCAACGCTTCGGCTGGGTTTTCGCTCAGCATGAAGAGGACTTTGGGTGCACCACTACCATCAAACATGGGATTCACACGGGGGCGGCGCCGCCCATCAGAGAGTGATATCGCAATATACCCCCCGCGCTGTATCGAGAGGTAAAAGAGCTCCTCTAGAAGATGTTAGACGGACAGGTGATTCGAGAGAGTCAGAGCCCATGGGCAGCCCCGATTGTGCTGGTAAGGAAGAAGGATGGGTCACTCCGGTTTTGTGTGGATTACCGCAAGTTGAACGCCTGTACTCATAGGGATGCCTACCCACTGCCCCGAGTGGAAGAATCATTAACCGCCATGCAGGAGGCTCGGTACTACACGACGCTCGATTTAGCAAGTGGGTACTGGCAGGTACCCATGAAGGAAGCGGACAAGGAGAAGACGGCGTTCATCACTCCCTCAGGCTTGTTTGAATTCAATCGGATGCCGTTCGGGCTAACAAATGCGCCCAGTACATTCCAACGGCTAATGGAGCATTGTCTGGGAGATCTAAATTATGAGTCAGTCTTGATCTATTTGGACGATATTGTCATTTTTTCAAAGACCTTCCCAGAACACATCTACAGGTCGTGTTGGAACGATTGGGAAGGTATGGACTCAAACTAAAACCCAGCAAATGCCGACTGGGCCACCAGCAGATCAAATACTTAGGCCATGTCGTGAATGCAACAGGAATTGCACCTGACCCAGATAAGATTAAAGCCATACAGGAGTGGGCCATTCCGCAGAACACCACGGAAGTACGAGCCTATCTCGGGTTGGTCGGTTACTATCGGAGGTACATCCGAGACTTCTCCAAAATTGCAAGTCCTCTGAATCAGCTCCCCTGTGGACAACCCACCCAAAAGAAGGGGAGCCGAAGCCCCAGTGTAGTGGAACAATGGCAGGAGCCACAACAAGCGGCATTCGAAGCATTGAAGGCACGACTGGTGACCGCACCCATCCTCGCTTTTGCAGACTTCGCTCAGCCATTCCAGCTGTACACTGACGCCAGCCTGAAGGGACTGGGAGCAGTCCTGGCCCAACAGCAAGGGGACATGGAACGCGTCATCGCCTATGGTAGTCGTAGTCTGCGACCATCAGAACGCAATCCAACCAATTACAGCTCGTTCAGGCTCGAGCTATTGGACATCGTGTGGGCTGTTACCGAACGGTTTGCCGAATACCTGGTCGGAAGTCAAGTGGAAATTTACACGGATAACAATCCCCTGGCGTATCTTGGAACGGCAAAACTGGGAGCGATGGAACAACGATGGATAGCCCGACTGGCTCGATTCAACTATACCATTCGTTACAAGCCCGGTAAGAACCATAACAACGCAGATGCACTCTCCCGACAGCCGTGTGAGACCCCGGTCGGAGAGGTGGACGAGGAATTAGAAGAAGTAGAGATACCCCCATTACGTGTGGTTCATCCCCCACTGCAGCAGCAGCGGGTAGTGACAGCAATACAAGGGATTGAGATGTATGATAGGGCCGAGTGGAAGAAGCGGCAGCAGCAAGACCAGGATATCCAAACCATCGACAAGTGGGTGCGTCGGCAGGGAAGGCCCACGAAAGCGGAGCGAAGCAGGTTGTCAGCACCAGCTAAAGCATTGGTTCGGCAGTTGGAGCGACTGGAACACCATGATGGAGTATTGTACAGAAGAGTGTGGGTCCCACGGGAATTTCGCGACATATGGCAGTTGGTATTGCCCATCGCCGACATCAAACCCATATGCAAGTGGATGCACGAGAACCGAGGTCATTTCACGGTGCAAAAGACTGTACAGATCATCCGGAATCACTTCTATGCTCCAAACTTGGAAAGAATAATGGAAGATGTCTACAAGGAATGCACGGAGTGTGTCTTGCACAAAGCGACGGAACAGCCGGAGAGGCCCATGACCATCGTGACGGGTGAGCCCCTAGAACTGCTGACGATAGACTTTTTAACAGTCCAAGAAGTTACCTCAGGGAACCGATATGCGTTAGTATGCTTGGACCATTATTCGAAATTTGCCGTGGTGATTCCTACGGGGGACCAGACTGCGACGACTACCGCGGCTGCACTGTGGAAGCATGTCATCCGTCCGTATGGGTGCCCCAGACGCATCTTGTCGGATAAAGGACCGAATTTTGAGTCTGATCTCTTCCAGGAGCTGTGTATCTTACATGGAATTCGGAAATCCAGAACGACCCCATATCACCCCCAAGGGAATGGGGCTTGCGAACGATTCAATCGCACCTTACTCGGCCTACTAAAGACCATCGGGGATGAACGACAGGAACGGTGGCCTGAATATGTGGACGTCCTGGTATGTGTCTATAACAACACTGTGCATCGAACTACCGGGTATGCACCATATCAATTAATGTTTGGCCGACCAAGCCGAGTTCCTTTGGATCTTCTGTTAGAGACGCCGGAGGTGGAAGTCAATCGATCACCGTCACAATGGGTACAGGAACATCAACGACGGTTGAGCGCCACGAAGGGCGAAATGGAGAAAGCTCAGCCCACGGAGAGCTTTCCCCTCGTGGAAGAACGCCAGCAAGCATTTCATACAGGGGATCAGGTGCTGGTGCGGAATCGCAGGGCGGCACGTGGCCGTAAGCTGGAACCCCGATGGGAGAAGAAACCATATGTGGTGGTAAAACGCGTTGACCCCGGGCTTCCTGTGTATGAAGTGAAACCAGAGGGTGACCAGGGACCGAGCAGAAGGCTGCATCGCAACCTATTGCGGCCATGTACCTTTCGGACACCAGAATCCGTCACGTCATCAAGGCAAGAAGAACCGCAGAGTGCTCCGCCGACAAATATTGACTGAGATTGGTGGTTGGTGGTTCCATCAGACGACCTTAGCGTACCCTGGGCGTCACGACCGACAGGGACAGAGAACCCAACGGAGTGCGTGGAAACACCTGCAACGGAAGTGAATCGTGGACTGCGTTACCCCCAGAGGTGTACTCGCAACCCACAACCGGCCTATTTGCAAGACTATGAAGTTTAGTGCAGAGGACTGCACTTGATAACCAAGGGGGAAGTGTAAGGGTGCACTCGTACTTACCTCTCCCTGGGGGGCCAACGCAGGAATACGGGCTTGTCGGGCGGCTCAGAAGTCGGCTCCGGACGAAGGAGCATCTTGGGCGTCATGGCAACGGCTGCACTGCCGACAGCCATGACGCATGCGCCCAATGGCAAACAGGGCGAAGTCTCGCGCTGCGGGACTTGGAGGAGGAGAGAAGAGGAGGGACACGGCCGGATGACAGGGAGCGCGGCAAGCGAGGGGGGTGGAGCAAGCGAGTGGCACGAAAAAGGAGTAGGACGGAGAGGTGACGAGAGACAAGAGGAGAAGTTTAAAGAGGCTCTGTCACCAGATTTTGCAACCCCTATCTGCTATTGCAGCAGATAGGCGCTGCAATGTAAAAGTAAAAGTATTAAAAACGCCCCGATGTACGCACATAATACACACCCACTTGGACTTTTGCAAGCCTCATTTGCATAACTACAAAAATGGTCATAACTTGGCCAAAAATGCTTGTTTTTTAAAAATAAAAACGTTACTGTAATCTACATTGCAGCGCCTATCTGCTGCAATAGCAGAAAGGGGTTGCAAAATCTGGTGACAGAGCCTCTTTAAGAGAGCAGGTGTCCGGACCAGAGAGAGAGACCGCCGAACAGGGGTCCGGACAGGGAAAGTGAGCTGCAAGGAAGGTCGCGGGGAGAGAGGAGGCAGGAGCCCGACAGCACGTGGACTCCCCACTGCAGCCTTGGAGACAGAGGACAAAAGAACAGCACAGGTGTTGCTGCTACAACCCTTCAGAAGGACAGAGGATCTGCCGGAGCACAAGGAGTGTGGCAACAGACACAGTTACCGGTCCCAGACCTTAAGACCCCTGACCAAGAGCTAGAGTCCCGTCTTAAAGAAAGTGCCCTTGTCCTTGTCAGTGACTGTTTCCTGGAGTGACGTCCCTCACTAACTACCGCCACCGTACGCCCAGAAGACTAGTCCCAAAAGGGACAAACAACTCATCCTGAGCTAGGCCCAAAGGCAGGGCAGACTTGCTAGCTTATTAACCGCGCCATTGTCCCTGCGTGTCCTCCAGAGTAAAGCACTGCATGTAACCCTTGCATGGAACTGTTGTTGATAAAGCACCGCATGTAACCCTTGCATTGAACTGTTGTTGATAAAGCACCGCATGTAACCCTTGCATGGAACTGTTGTTGACAAAGTACCGCCTGTAATACTTGCATGGAATTGTTGTTGATGAATCTTGCTGGAACAGGAGCAGGCAGAAGGAACGGCCGGGTTGACGGAACTTTATCGGACTATTAGCTGGACTTCGTGTAAACCTTAGCGTCAGCCCGCCAGTTCAGTTGCGTCCTAGGGGGTCCACCGTTCGGACCACCGACTGAGGAGAGAGAGGGTTGTCATGAAAGGTAGCGGATAGCTCCGCAAGGACCCGTGACGGTGCTAGTAGGTACGTTAGTCGCTGATTCCCACGACGCGACCCGTGGGCCGAGAGTGTGACTCTTACCCTAGGGTAGGCTGCCAGTAGCGGGTAGCTCCCGCCGTGACTGACCGCGGCGTGTCCCTAGCCAAGCCGGCAACGTGGGGTCAGGCACAACCTCTCTCCGGGGGACTTCCAGCGGGATCGAAGTCCTCAACCTCAGGATTCCTGTCTGCTCCATAGAAGAAGATTTACTGTTATCTGCTCGCTGAAGTAAAGAAGTATAAAAGAAGTCGTATCGACAGCGGTAGTTCCTCCTACACGCGGCCGCAGATGACAGCCCCAGGGGCCGCATGCGGCACGCGGGCCGCGTGCTTGAGACCCCTGGTGTATATGTACATGTTTCAATACTGCGTTAGTCACAAGGTCATGAATTTCTCATGACCCACCTTTAAACATGAATCTAACTTCTGTATGTTTCCTGAAGAGAGACATTTTTTTTTTTTTTGACCTGTGATTGGCTGCAGCGGCCGCGGCAGCCTGTGATTGGCTGCAGAGGCGGTCACGTGACGTGTGCGTGACCGCCACTACAGCCTGTGATTGGCTGCAGCGGCGACATGGATGAAACGTCATCGCTGGAGGCCGGACAGGAGGAATGCAAGTATGAACGTATTTTTAAAATTTTTTTATTACATTAAAATTGTGTTTTCCGCGCGCCGAGCATGGTACTGTCAAGGTTGCTGAAAGAGTTAGTGCAGCCCATTAACTCTTTCAGCACCCTGGACAGTACCATGGTCGGCGCACGGAAATTACAGGTTCGGTCAGAACTAGTTCGGTCCGAATCAAACTTTTTCGTGAAATTCGGTGAACCAGCCGAACCGAACTTTTCATAAGTTCGCTCATCTCTACATGGAATGTATTATGACTTTAGCAAGACCCATGTTTGATGTCATCCTATAACTCCTCCGTGTCACACATGCCAAGATTCCTTACACGTTATCCCATAGCCTCTCATGGTTATGTCCTCCTAGACCATGGACCTTGTTTGGTCTGCATAGAGGCTGAACATTTCTCAGTGGTCCATGACTATTTTTTGGTGGGATAACAGGGAAAGATGGTTTCCCACAGTTCAAGCAGAAGACATCTGCTATATGCTATGTTCACCAGTGAGGCAAATCCAAGCTGGGAAGGAGGTAATTGCATGTTACTTGTGGCCATTAGGAGGAGAAAAACTCAAAGAGGGAGGACATCAATTGTGAGTCTAAGAAGTTGATTGTGTAAAAAATGGCTTTCAGACCAAAGGCCTAATCCCTGCCCTCCTGGAGTCGGCCATTTGCTTTACACCACATCAGGGACCTGGTATAATGGAACTGGCCTTCTCCTGTGACATAGGAGGGCAGTGTTTTCTTTCTCTTTCACCAGCAGAGATGACCATAGCCGAGCTATGATCTCCATAGTCCGATAAGTGGAGGAGCGACCTGCATGATACCGGGACGTCGTGGAGAACATCTGGGATTGGACATCTTATAACTTACTATTCCATATAATGTCGTAGCTATCAGTAAGATGTTAGTTAGTTAGTTGCATTACAAGCTCTGATCCTGGGTTCTCGGACTGATCGCCTTTTCTCGGGGTCAACAAGGAATTTTCCCCTGTGGCACAAATTGGCTAAACGTGCGCAGGGTTTTTGCCTTCTTCTGGATCAATAGCTTTAGTTAGGAATTTTATTTAAATAAATTGTGTTTAAAAATGAAAGCTCTGTCTCCTCGTCATTTCTCAATATTATATAGCTGTCAGGTATTAGTTTATATTATGGGAGGTTATTATAGTTATTTTGCTGCTGATAATCCAATATGGTTGATTCCATGAAGCATTGGATAATATACACATACAGAAGAGAAATACATCATATGATCCATATAAATGCTACTACTATAAAGGAACACTAAGGATCGATGGCACGCGATGCGTATTACGCGCGTTTTTGGAGAGCGGATATGCGTGCAGCACCTCTGCAGAGTAATACAGTACCAGCATATTCAATGAGATTCCAAGAAATCTCATGTACACGGTACGGTATTTTTCGGGACTGAAATTGACCTGTGGTGTATTGTTTAGAATCCGCAGCATGTCATTTTATCTTGCGTTTCCGCTTGCAAATTCTATCTGTCTAGTGCAGAGGAAAAATCGCACCAAAATTTCTCAGCATGAAAAGGCACCGAAAAACTAATCAAATGGGAGAAAACGCACTGAAAAACGCATCACCTTCAGGTGTGTTTTTTTCCTGAGGTTTTGCTGTGTGTTTTCCACAGTAAAATACACAACGTGTGCATGTAGCCTAAAGGTAAAAAATACATATAAATCAAAACAATCCACTTCGTCCTGTTTTGCCTGAGAAATTCTTTTGTGTGGGTCCAAGATCAGCCATTTTCCCCCATCCCTTACTAAGCCACACCCCTCAGCCGTCCGGCCAGCGAAAAGATTGGAAGGAACATGAAGAGGTTGTCGATGTTGCTGAGAACCCCAGCGATCAGATGTAATCTATGAAAGGCTTTATTTCGCTGCAGTGCCACCAACAGGGTTAAAGGGTAACTAAACGATTGAAAAACTTTTGACATGTCATAGTGACATGTCAGAAGTTTTGATTGGTGGGGGTTCGAGCACTGAGACCCCCACCAATCGCTAGAACGAAGGCGCAGAAGCCCTCGTGTGAGCGCTCAGCTGCTTTGTGTCTGTTCGGCTTTTTCCGGAAAGCCGATGTATCGGAGTACGGGCTCATAGACTTTTTATTGAGTCCGTACACCGATACATTTATTTCAGGAAAAAGCCGAACAGACATGAAGCGTCTGAGCGCTCACACAAGCGCTTCAGCTGCTTCGTTCTAGCGATTGGAGGGTGTCTCAGTGCTTGGAACCCCAGCAATCAAAACTTCTGACGTCACTATGACATGTCAGAAGTTTGTGAAACGTTTAAGTTACCCTTTAAGGCAATGAATTACACACTTCAAAACTATGGGCTTTCGGTATAATGCGAGAACGTGCCGATCCTCCAAATTCTAGTTATTGCATTTTCTCACCATTTTCACAGCCATACAAAATCTGAGCAGCATTTTGATATTTGTCACTATTAAATTTGCTGGTCATTAAAGGGCCATACCCTAGTAGAAAACTGCTACAATGGCAATTATGTGCCTTATAGAAAATCACTCCCACTTTTGCAGATGTCATTAGTTCATTGTTGCATTTGTATATTCTCATAAACCTACCGTTAAATCAGGTGCGATCAAAGAAAAATATAAGCAAGTCCTAAACCTGTAACATCTAATAAAACACTTTTTAATAAATGGGAATGGACTGTTTTAGCAACATGACCAATACTTCTTAATTATTTTAAAGAAAAGCCCTCATTGGCGCAACAGCGGGAATCATCTCATGATAAATAGGAGAGGCAGGAAAGTGAGAGGTGTACACTCCCCTGGCGGTATTGTGTTGGGGACACGACAACCTGGTAGTCAAAAAGATGTCTATATAGTCCAAGTGCTGGTTCGGGGGACTACTAGCCACTAGAGTCCCAGTCAGAGAATAATCAGTATCGAATGCTGAGATGCACTAGGATATTCTGAGTGTAAAACGGTGAAAAATTACCCTTTACGAAGGCGCTGTTTCCTTTGCGATATTAAGGATGATCCTCTGGAGTCATGCAAATGTTAACCTTTTATTAATATCGTAACATGCAACATGTTTCAGAGCCAAACCGGCTCCCCTTCATCAACATTTGACCTATACTTATGTCATAGAAGGGAAGCGGGAGTATGGAGCAGGCTCACGGCTCCATCATCTTAGCTGTTAGAAAGAGAGAGGCGGCCCCCTCTGACAGCCCATCGGGTGCAGATCGTCATCATGGCAGCCTGGGGGCCAAATGAAGGCCTCCTGGTCTGCCGTCTTTGTACTCATATTAAGCTCTGCCTGCAACAGCGTTTAATAGAATCCTATGAAAATCACGTTTTACTGCAATACGTTATTATTGCACTATATCATGCAAACGATCCAATGATCACTGGTTCAAGTCCCCTAGGGGGACTAAAGAAAAAAGTAAAAAACGGTTAAAGTTTTTTTATGTACAAAAAATTTTTAAAAGTTAAAAAAAGCCATGTAAAAAATAAATTATAAAAACACAGCTGGTATTACCACCATCTGTAAAAGTCAGAACTATTACAATTTCACGTTACTTAATCCACAGGGTGAACGCTGTAAAAAAACAAAAATGCCAGAATAGCTTGTTTTGGTCATCTCATCTCCCACAAAAAAAATGGAATAAAAAGTGCTCAAAAGATTTATGTACCCTACAATGGTCCCAATAAAAACTATAGCTCACTCCGCAAATAACAAGCTCTCCCATTGTTTAATTGATGGAAAAATACAAAAAGTTATGGCTCTCATAACAGCAACACAAAAAAATGTTTTTCTTAACAAAACGTTTTTTCCTTGTACAAGTAGTAAAACATAAAAAACTTGTAATGATGGGTGTAAGGAAACAGACAAGTGAGCCCTAATCTACCCACCACTCAGTCCCTGCCTACTTGCAACGACCCGCCCTAGGCGACGGGGTACAACTGGGCGACGGTCCCTACGCTCAATAAGTGCACGACAGACAAACAGACAAGGGTACACAGAAGCAAGGGAAAAGGGGCGGTTGCCCACGGCAACACCGTGTGTAAAGGATCTGCCAGACACAACTTCTGTGTTGACGCCCATAGGTAATCAGTCTGCACCTGCTTCTATGTCTGTGAGACTGACTCCATCTTCCACCACCCAGGATGGCAGGCTTAGGAGTGGGAGAGCCTATCACAGCCTGGCCAGACGGAGCTAGCTCCCGCCCTCTGTCTATTTATACCTGCCTTTCCTGTTCCTCCTTTGCTTGTGATTCTTCTCTGTTGGTTTCCTGGCCCTGCTGCAGCTATAACCTAACCCGGTAGCCATCTAGACTACCGATCTCTAAACCAGCTATATAATCACAGACATCGTGAATAGACTAATCACTTGTACCTAACCTGATGAAGGGGCCGGTACAGCCTTGAAACACATTGTTGTTGTTATTGTACAAAAATAAAAGCAATTTACAGTACGGCTGCAACACAAGTCAAGGGCACACAGAAGCAAAAGAGAAGTAGGGGCAGTTACCCACGGAAAACCGTGAGCAACAGACAGTGATGAACGAGCCGAATCAAACCAGGAGAAAACGTAGTAGCAACACAGAGCAGTAGAATAGTCAGGCAAGCCAGGGTTACATAGTTACATAGTTACATAGTTACATAGTTAGTACGGCTGAAAAAAGACACATGTCCATCAAGTTCAACCAAGGGAAGGGAAAAGGGAAGGAAAAATTTCTACACATAGGAGCTAATATTTTTTTGTTCTAGGAAATTATCTAACCCTTTTTTAAAGCCATCTACTGTCCCTGCTGTGACCAGCTCCTGCGGTAGGCTATTCCATAAATTCACAGTTCTCACTGTAAAGAAGCCTTGTCGCCTCTGCAGCTTGAACCTTTTTTTCTCCAGACGGAGGGAGTGCCCCCTTGTTTTTTGAGGGGGTTTTACAAGGAACAGGATTTCACCATATTTTTTGTATGTGCCATTAATATATTTATATAAGTTAATCATGTCCCCCCTTAGTCTTCTTTTTTCAAGGCTAAATAGGTTTAATTCTTTCAATCTTTCCTCATAACTTAAATTCTCCATGCCCCTTATTAGCTTCGTTGCTCTTCTTTGTATTTTTTCCAACTCCAGGGCATCCTTTCTATGAACTGGAGCCCAGAACTGAACTGCATATTCTAGATGAGGCCTCACTAATGCTTTGTAAAGTGGCATTATTACATCCCTGTCCCGCGAGTCCATGCCTCTTTTAATACACGACAATATCCTGCTGGCCTTTGAAGCAGCTGATTGACACTGCATGCTGTTATTGAGTTTATGATTTACAAGTACACCCAGATCCTTCTCAACAAGTGAATCCGCCAGTGTAGCGCCCCCTAGGACATATGATGCATGCAGGTTGTTGGTACCAAGATGCATAACTTTACATTTATCTACATTAAACTTCATTTGCCAAGTGGACGCCCAAACACTTAGTTTGTTTAAATCTGCCTGTAATTCATGAACATCTTCCATAGTCTGAACTATATTACATAGCTTGGTGTCATCTGCAAAAATAGAAATAGTGCTATTAATCCCTTCCTCTATATCATTAATAAATAAGTTGAATAATAGTGGTCCCAGCACTGAACCCTGGGGTACACCACTTATAACCGGGGACCATTCAGAGAAGGAATCATTGACCACAACTCTCTGGATACGATCCTTGAGCCAATTCTCAATCCAATTACAAACTATATTTTCTAAACCTATAGTCCTTACTTTACCCATTAGGCGTCTATGGGGGACAGTGTCAAATGCCTTTGCAAAGTCCAAAAACACTAAATCCACAGCGGCCCCTCTGTCTAGACTTCTGCTCACCTCTTCATAAAAACAGATTAGGTTAGTTTGACAGCTTCTGTCCTTAGTAAAACCGTGCTGGCTGTCACTTATAATGCTATTTATTGTCACATAATCCTGTATATAGTCCCTCAATAGCCCCTCAAACATTTTCCCCACGATGGATGTTAAGCTTACTGGTCTATAATTACCCGGGGAAGACCTAGAGCCCTTTTTGAAAATAGGCACCACATTTGCCCTGCGCCAGTCCCTTGGCACTATACCAGTCACTAGAGATTCTCTGAATATTATGAAAAGGGGGACAGAAATAACTGAATTAAGCTCTTTAAGAATTCTAGGGTGTAACCCATCTGGTCCCGGAGCCTTGTGCACATTTATTTTATTTAATTTAGCTTGGACCATCTCTACATTCATCCAATTCAGTATATCAACTGATATATTAACAGCACTGGCACCGGCTACATCAGCTGCTCTTTCTTCTGTTGTATATACAGAGCTAAAGAACCCATTTAGTAACTCTGCCTTCTCTTGATCCCCTGTGATCAACTCCCCATTACCACTATCTAAGGGTCCTACATGTTCAGACCTTGGCTTTTTTGCATTTATATGCTTGAAGAATTTTTTAGGATTTGTTTTACTATCCTTGGCCACCTGCCTTTCATTTTGTATTTTTGCTAATTTTATTACATTTTTACAGATTTTATTAAGCTCTTTATATTTTACAAAGGCTACAGCTGTACCCTCAGATTTGTATTTTTTAAATGCCCTTTTTTTGTCATGTATTGCCCCTTTCACAGAAGGTGTAAGCCATGTGGGGTTTAATTTGAGTCGTTTATACTTATTACCTGTAGGAATAAATTTTGCACTATAATAACTCAAAGTAGATTTGAAAATCTCCCATTTATCATTTGTTCCATTATTTGACATTAGTTCTTCCCAGTCTATATCCTGAATTGCAGCCCTCATCCTGGGGAAATTGGCTTTCTTAAAATTAAATGTTTTTGCCCTCCCAGCCTGCGTTTGTTTTTTACAGTATAGGTAAAATGTAACTATATTATGATCACTGTTACCGAGGTTTTCACGAACATTGACATTCCCAACAAGATCTGCATTATTAGAAATGACCAGATCCAACAGAGCTTCACCTCTAGTCGGGTCTTCCACAAACTGGCCCATAAAATTTTCCTGCAACAGGTTGAGGAAATGTCTCCCCTTTGCAGTTGAAGCCGAACCATGACACCAATTAATATCCCGGAAATTAAAATCTCCCATTATCACTACAGTACCCGCCTGTGCAGCCCGCTCCATCTGTTTATATATCTGACCTTCCATCTCCTCAGTTATATTGGGGGGTCTATAGATTACACCAAAAGTAATTTTTTCAGTGTTTACCTCCCTTTCTAGTTCCACCCACAAGGTTTCAACCTCCTCACAGTCTTCACCCACTATTGTCTCTTTCACACTCGCCTTCATATCACTTCTCACATACAGACATACACCACCACCTTTCCTATTTGTCCTGTCCTTACGAAAAAGTGTAAAACCCTGTAGATTTACAGCCCAGTCATGTGAAGAGTCCAGCCATGTTTCAGCAACACCAACTATATCTATATTTTCTTCCAGTATCAAGGCCTCCAGCTCCCCCATTTTGCTTGCTAGACTTCTGGCATTTGTGAACATACACTTTAACTTGCCTGTCAGTTTTTCACTTTTATTATCAGAAATGTGATTTGACATTAATCGGTCCTTTTTATTTACACTGATGTTTTGTAACGAAAGGATCTCCTTATCCTGTTGTCTAGTCCTCTCCCCACATTCTGTTTCTCCCCCCACCAATATAGTCTGACCCCTCTCTAACCTGGCTACCCCTTTATTTTCTACATTGACCTCCCTCCTCAGCCCTAGTTTAAATACTCCGCCACCCCAGCTAGAATTCTCTCCCCCAGCACAGCGGACCCCCTTCCATTTAGGTGCAAATCATCTGCAGAATACAGTTTGTACCCCAATGAAAAGTCAGCCCAGTGCTCTAGGAACCCAAATCCTTCTCCTCTACACCAAGACTTCAGCCATGCATTTAACTCCCTGAGCTCCCGCTGTCTTTCCTGTGATGCGCATGGCACAGGCAGTATTCCTGAGAATACAACCTTGGAGGTCCTTCCCTTCAGCTTGTAGCCTAGTTCTTTAAAATTATTCTTAAGGCTCCTCCACCTACCATTTATTCTGTCGTTGGTACCGACATGGACCACGACAGCTGGATCATCACCAGCCCCTCCCAGCAATTTGTCCACCCGTTCCACCACATGCCGAACCCTGGCACCAGGGAGACAGCAAACCATTCGGTTGAGGCGGTCTTGGCGACAAATTATTCTATCCGTCTTCCTGATTATAGAATCCCCTACAACTATCAATTGTCTTGGCTTGCCTGCATTACCATCCCGCCGACTACTAGCTGGGCTGTTCTCCCGGCTGTTAGGGAGATCAGTATCCACTAGGGCTGCCTTTTCTGAGACTGACACCCTCGCATCATCACCCAACCTGGCAATTTTGCTTGGAATGCCAGAAACCGGATCGGCCTTCCTTGTCTTTGACCCCTTTCTACTGCCCCTAACTACATTAACCCAGCTACTTACCTGATCCTGCTCACCCATGTCTTCACCCTCCAGTTCTAACCCACTAACTGCATGCTCTGTGAGCAGCAAGCTCCGCTCAAAATTGTCTATCCTCCTCAGTGTTGCATTCTGCTCCTCCAGATCTCTAATACGAGCTTCCAGGTGAACAACATGCTCACATCTGCCACAGAGATATTCACCCTGGAACTCCGGCTCCAGTCGTGTATACATATGACAAACTGTGCACTGAAGAAAACCTCCAATCTTGCTATCCATTATCCAAGTTACACCAAAACAGCGAACAATTGTCAAAGAAAAGAAGAGTACTTACTGGGGCTTCAACTCCTCTTTTCAACTCCGGTTTTAGAACTCCACCTAGTTCACAAGCCACTTAAACCACCAAGCTCAGAAAGAGCAAGCTCAAAATGAGGTCTGCTGACTAATTTATACCACCTGTGTCCAGTTAACCCCTTCCCCCTCGTCAGCTGTTCAGCTGGAACGAATCTGCAAGGGGAAAAAAAAAATTTACAAATTTTTTTTTTTTAAATTGTGTGAGTTTTTGCTATCTTCTATTTGCTAGCAATCAAAACAGATTCACAAACACAGAAATACAGCAACACAATACAGAAGTACAGCAACACAATCCGGTTTTAGAACTCCACTTAGTTCACAAGCCACTTAAACCACCAAGCTCAGAAAGAGGGTCAACAAGTACAGCGGTCAATCAGGTAAATAGCAGGAATAGCAGAGCCAGGAAACCAGAGAATCACAGGCAAGGAACATGCTGCAAGTGAGGGTATAAATAGACCAAGGGTAGGAGCTAGAACCGTCAGGCCAGGCTGTGATAGGTTCTCCCTCTCCTCAGTCTGCAAGCCTGAGTGGTAACAGATCGCTTCACTCTAGCAGACTTTGAAGCTGATGAAGGCTGATTAACCCCGGGCGTCGACACAGAACCTGTGTCAGGCAAACCCTTAACAGTACCCCCCCCCCTTTTATGAGGGGCCACTGGACCCTTCCTAGGTGGGCCTGTTGGGGAACCGAAGATGGAACTTCCTGAGCAATATACCGGCGTGAACATCCCGGGCGGGTACCCAAGTCCTCTCCTCAGGCCCGTATCCTCTCCAATGGACCAGGTACTGGAGGGAGCCTTGGACCATCCTGCTGTCCACAATCTTGGCTACATCGAATTCTACCCCATCAGGAGTGAGAACTGGGACCAGAGGTTTCCTCGATGTAGCCAAGGACCGGGAGCAGCTTTTCAAGAGAGAGGCATGGAACACGTTGTGTATCTGAAAAGACGGGGGTAACTCCAGCCGGAAGGAGACAAGGTTGAGGTCCTCAATGATTTTGTACGGCCCTATATACCGGGGAGCAAATTTCTTGGACGAAACTTTAAGGCGCAAATTTTTAGAAGATATCCACACCAGATCCCCGACCACAAATAGGGGGTTAGTTGAACGTCTTTTACCTGCCTGAGTCTTTCGGATGCTCTGGGACATCTCAAGGTTCTTCTGAACCTGGGCCCAGACTGTGCACAGTTCCCGATGAACGACATCTACCTCGGGATTGTTGGAACCACCAGGTGTAATGGAGGAGAACCGTGGATTAAACCCAAAATTGCAGAAGAAGGGGGAGACCTCCGACGAGCTACTGACCCGGTTATTAAGGGAAAATTCAGCGAGGGGAATGAAGGAGACCCAACCATTTTGACAGTCTGAGATAAAACACCTTAAGTGTTGTTCTAGAGACTGATTAGTCCTCTCAGTTTGGCCATTAGTTTCTGGATGGAACGCCGAGGAAAAGGACAGATCAATCTCCAGCTTCTTACAGAAAGCTTTCCAAACAATGAAACAAATTGTAACCCTCTGTCAGAAACAATATTGACCGGAACCCCATGGAGACGCAGGATGTGTTTGACAAACAAGGTAGCTAACGTCTTGGCATTGGGTAGTTTCTTGAGGGGTACAAAGTGGCACATCTTACTGAAGCGGTCTACTACAACCCGCACCACCGATTTGCCTTGGGATGGAGGCAGATCGGTGATAAAATCCATGGAGATATGGGTCCAAGGTCTCTGGGGAATGGGCAAAGAATATAGTAAGCCCGCAGGTCGGGACCTGGGAGTCTTGGACCTAGCACAAATTTCACAAGCGGCGACGTAGGCCTTAACGTCTTTAACCCCTTTCCGACATTCGCCGTATATATACGGCGCACGCCATGTGGGGGAATATGGAGCGGGCTCTTGGGCTGAGTCCGCTCCATAGAGCGAGTGTGTCGGCTGTGTGTTACAGCCGACACTTCCAGGTTACGAGAACCCGTTAAATGCCGCGTTCAATAGAGATCGCAGCATTTAAAATACTAAAAACAGGGGGGCGACCCCCTGTAACGTCTCAACGGCCCCCCCGCAGCAAGATCGGGGGGAGCCGTTGGTTCACACGGCTGCCTGGGGGTCTGACGAAGTCCCCCAGGTCCGCCATCTTGGTACTCCTATGAAGCTCTGCCTCCGGCAGGGCTTCATAGGAGACTGTCAGAATCACGATATACTGCAATACATTAGTATTGCAGTATATCGTGCAAGCGATCTAACGATTGCTGGTTGAAGTCCCCTAGGGGGACTAATAAAAAAATGTAAAAATGAGTTAAATAAAGTTTTTTTTGTGTAAAAAAAATAAAATATTAAAAGTTCAAAAAACTCCCCTTTTACCATTTTCTGCCTAGAGCATAGTAAAAAATTAAATAAATAAACATAATTGGTATTGCCGCGTCCGTAAAAGTCTGAACTATCATAATATATCATTATTTAACCCGCACAATGAACTCCGTTAAAAAAAAAAAAATTGTAAACGCCAGAATCTCTATTTTTTGTTCACCTAATCTCCCACAAAAAATGAAATAAAAAGTGATCAAACCGTCACATTTACACCAAAATAGTAGTATTAAAAACTACAGATTATCCCGCAAAAAATAAGCCCTCATACCACTTAATCGACGGAAAAATAAAGACGTTACAGCTCTCGGAATTTGGCGAAACAAAATAAATTTTCTTTTTTACACTTAGGTTTTTACTTGTAAAAGTAGTAAAATATAGAAAACATACACATTTGGTATCAGCGTAATCGTATTGACCCATAGAATAAAATGAATATGTTGTTTTAATTGTACAGTGAATTCCGTAAAAATGGCGCGCAAAAAAACATGGCGGAATCGCTGTTTTTTTTCATTTTCTACCCCACAAATAATTTTTGCCCCGTTTCCTAGTACATTGTATGGCAAAATAAATGGTGCTACGAAAAACTACAACTTGTCCCGCAAAAATCAAGCCCACATAGTACTATATGGACAGAAAAATAAAGGCGTTATGGCCTTTGGAAGGTGGGGAGGGAAAAACGAAAATGAAAATATGAAAAAGGGCTGCGGCGTGAAAGGGTTAAGCAACCCAGGCCACCAATAGGTTCTGGAAATGAGGTGCTTGGTACCCAGGATGCCTGGATGGCCAGATAGTGCAGAGTCATGATTCTCCCTGAGCAACCTTAGCTGGAATTGCAGGGGAACAAACAGCTTGTCCTCAGGAAGGTTCTCGGGAGCAGAACCTTGATCAGCCGCAATTTCGGAGGCTAAGTCTGAATCCACAGCGAATATGATTATACCTGGGGGCAAAATACAAGCGGGATCCTCCTCAGGAGGAGGGCTGGCCATGAAGCTACGCGACAGAGCATCAGCTTTGACATTTTTTGACCCAGCCCTAAAGGTAATCACAAAGTTGAATCTCATAAAAAACAACGCCCATCAAGCTTGTCTCGGGTTTAGCCTCCGGGCAGATTCTAGGAACACCAGATTCTTGTGGTCAGTAAGAACCGTTACCTGGTGCCTAGCCTCCTCCAGGAAGTGGCACCACTCTTCAAATGCCCATTTAATGGCTAAGAGTTCGCGTTTGCCAACGTCATAGTTTCTCTCAGTGGAGGAGAACTTCCTGGAGAAGTAGGCACAGGGACGGAGATGGGTTAGAGACCTAGTACCCTGGGACAAGACAGCACCCATTCCTACCTCGGAGGCGTCAACCTCCACGATGAATGGCTCCATTTGATTAGGCTGAATCAGCACTGGGGCAGAGGCAAAGTACCTCTTAAGGATCTCAAAAGCCTGGACCGCCTCCGGAGGCCAGTGGAGGAGATCAGCACCTTTAAGAGTGAGATCCGTAAGAGGCTTAGCGATGACCGAGAAGTTAGCAATAAACCTCCTGTAATAATTAGCAAACCCCAGGAAACACTGTAAGGCCTTCAGGGAGGCAGGACGGACCCATTTTGCCACAGCCTGAACCTTGGCAGGGTCCATGCAGAATTCGTTAGGAGTGAGGATTTGACCCAAAAATGGTATCTCCTGCACCCCAAACACACATTTTTCGTTTCTTGCAAAGAGTTTATTTTTCCGAAGGACCGGGAGCACCTTCCTGACATGCTCAATGTGGGAGGACCAGTCCTTGGAAAACACAAGTATATCATCAAGGTACACTACAAGAAATACCCCCAGATAGTCTCTTAAAATCTCATTTATGAAATTCTGGAAGACCGCGGGAGCATTACACAACCCAAAGGGCATGACGAGGTATTCTAAATGACCTTCGGGTGTATTAAACGCAGTCTTCCACTCATCCCCCTCTCTGATCCGGATAAGGTTATAAGCCTCCCGAAGATCGAACTTAGAGAACCATTGGGCCCCTTAACCTGATTGAAGAGATCAGGACTCAAAGGAAGGGGATACTGGTTCATTACAGTGATCTTATTTAAACTTCGGTAATCGATGCACTACCTAAGACCACCATCCTTCTTCCCCACGAAGAAGAAGCCAGCACCTACCGGAGAAATAGAGGGGCGAATGTAACCCTTGGCCAGGCTTCCCTGGATATATTCTCTCATGGCTTCACATTCAGGACAAGAGAGATTAAATATCCTTCCTTTAGGGAACTTAGCTCCTGGTACCAAAGTCGATTGCACAATCGTACTCTCTATGAGGAGGTAACTCTTCGGAGGCCTTTTTAGAAAAGACATCCGCAAAGTCCTGAATAAACTCAGGTAGAGTGATCACCTCCTCAGCGAGAGAAACCAAATTAATAGAAAGACATGACGTCATGCATTCATTACCCCATTTAGTAAGATCACCAGTATTCCAGGTAAAAGT